>NC_056725.1:1983860466-1984072966 GCF_019279795.1 Protopterus annectens | reverse complement strand
TGGCACAGGCCATTTACTTATTTATTCAGTGTTGCAAAGTAAAGAAATGCTGCTGCCACATTTCTTCTATTTAAAAAATAAATATACATCAGAAAAGTGCATTTAGCCAAATGGTGCCCTTGCTGGTCACCTAATTTGGCTTTTGATAAGGCCTACCATGGTTTCATATGGATTCCATGCATGAAATACATTGCCTATATAATGGGGAAAGCCCTTGTATGAGCTGCTACTTGATTTTATACAAATCTTTAGGAATTACTAAGGGCTTTGGTGTGAAGGTACACTAGATCTCAAATTTGCTCCACAATCTAACAAAGTTTTTTTTATGGTAGGGCGTAACATAAGTTTACAAGTAAGCACTAAGCCTGCTGCCTTTAGGGCTGCTTTAAATAAGAATCAACTCCTGCACCTTGCATCTGGGAGGTAAGCACCTTGCCCATTTTACCAGCCAACTACATTACAAGCACTAATGTCTTTATTAAGATTGGTTTGCACTCCAGATCATTATGACAACTACTTCTAAATGAAGCATGTTGAAATATGTTCAAATATGTACACATTCTGATCTGCTTAATTAGATTTAAGAAACTTTACACGAAAAACACACATTGTATTAAAATATACTTGCTTTTAAAATCAACTGAAATACATTTGAAGTGTGATTGGTGTGTCTTATTCTGAGTAACTTGGTTTTTACACCTTTCCTCTAGCTTTATTGTGAAGAGTTATTGAAATGATGTTGTCCATTTTCTTTGCATTCTGCAGCAATGTAGCTTGAAATGCTGATTGTGGGATGTTTACTGTGGAAGTCAACTATTAGGAAAATTTCAAGATATGATGAAGTGTGTGTGGTGTAGGTGTACTGCATAACCAATGGTGGCTTGACGCATGGACACCGGGGAAGAGTTCCTTACATTCCCTGTGCATCTAGGTAAAGTACAATTGTCTAAGTTGAACTTACTATAACAATAGATATTTGAATGAGCCCTGCTGCAGCAGCCTTAGCTATATGGGTTATATCCTGCCAAAGATATAAGAGCCAGACAGATTCCAAATCTTCAGGCCACCTTCTACACACCCAGACTATCAAACTACTCAAGCTGAGCTGACTAAAAGATCAGTGTGGGTGCAAATTCTTTTAGAGCTTTCCTGCTCGCAGAGAGAGGGAGGCTAAGCCTTGAAAGGACACTGCTAGGAACATCAACAACAACAAAAAAAAAATAAATAAATGGCCATACTTTGTCATAAACATATCAAAAAAGGGGGTTGGTGGGAGATGGTTGCAGCAATGATCATTTGAACATCTACTGTTATGATAAGTTCAACTTACACAACTTTGCTATATCATATTAATTACTGCTGAAGTAGCTTTTGCTATATGGGTATATTACCATCCGCCAGCTATATTTGGGAGGTGGAAGAAGAAGAGTCCAGTAGTCCATAGAGAATGTTCCTAGCAAAGCTTAATCTGGACCTAGGGAAGGAATCAAGCTTGTAGTGCTTTGTAAAAGTATTCACAGAGGACCAAATAGGAGCTTCTAGAATACTTCTAGAGTCTAACACTTTCCAAAGAGCCATAGATGAAGACAAGGTCCTGGTAGAGTGGGCCTTGAACATGACTGGAAAGGATTTGTTATGCCAAGTAAGTATGTTTCACAGAACAAAATAAGAGGCAACCATCTGACAACAAAATAAAATATTGCATCAATAAACTTAGATAGCTGCTAGAATAAAAGGCTTAAAAATGTTATGCATTTTCGAAGGATATGAAGTCTGAACTCAAGTGACTATACATTATAAAATGTGCTTTAGTAAGCTCAACCTATATTAATTATCCAGAAAAGAATACAACTTGTTATCTCGTGCATGACAGGGGAAGATCTTAGCCATTATGCCAAATGGATGTGTCCCAAGACTTTATGAGGAACAAACCAAAACTATGAGACAAAAATCAGCCATTCCGCAAAGATAAGGACAGTCGAGAGGTACTGCTGTCCCATCCACTGTATGCAATACATATATACATATATTCATATATAAACATACAAACACACACATATATATATATATATATATATATTTTTTTTATTATTTTACATATCTTGTATTTAATTTAAATGTGTACTTTTTTTTTAATATTACGAAGCCATGATGCTCCAAACATGGATCCTGGGGCACCAAAAATATGGAAGACCCACCTTGGTGTACTATACTTATCTACACAGTTGCTGCCAGCTGCCTCCATCTTGAACATCTTCTGCTGAGCCACTGATGAATCTATAGGAGACTGAGTAGAAGGAAAGGTCTTTAAAGTGCTTTGTGTAAGGTAAGTTTATTATGCATTGTATTCCTTTTGTAAAGAACCTTTAAGATCACTCTACTTGCTGCATATGCCTGGTCAGGTACATACCAAGGAGAGTATTGTACACTATGATTGGTCTTATAAAGGCATAGTACAGAGGAATAATGACCTCTTTGGACCCAGATGCCATGCCCTTACTCATAAGTTGGGCAATGTAAAGGGATTTCCTCACCACTGTGGCCACATGGTGGTTGAAGGTAAGGCTACTGTTTACGTGCATACCCTGATCCCTGACCACTGGGTCGACTTTTAGGGGCATATTATCAACTTGGTAATAAGCCAGGATGGCTGACTTCCTAAAGGGTACAATTATGCATTTATCTGCATTTGGTTCAAGACCATGACTTTTGCACTATTTGTTAGTCAGAGATAGACCTTCTTGAAGAATCCTAGTGTGTGCAGGGGAGTCAACAATAACTCCCAAGTTTGCAATCATCTGCAAACTTAGTCAGCCACAAACCTTCAACATTTGCTTCCATTTCAGAGAAACAGATGCCAAAAAGGAGTGGGCCCAGTATTGAGCCCTGGGGGAACTCCACTACTGACTAGCCTCTTGTTGGAGATGGCCTCACCTATTTAGACCTCCTGGGTCCTATCTGTGAGCCAGTGGGTGATAAATAGGTTTATACCTAAATTAGTGAGCTTATCTATAATGCCTGAGTGGGGTATTTTATCAAAAGCCTTGGCCAGATAGAGGTAAGCTGTGTGCACAGTCTTACCTTCATCTTATATTTTGGTGACCCTCACAAAAAAGTGAACCAGATTTAGTAGGCATGACCTTCCTTTAACAAATCTGAACTGTGATGGGTCCAGTGTTTGCAGATTACTTGTGTTCTCTTTTATCATGTCCGTGCTGATTATTTCCATGGCCTTACGTATGAGGTTGGTAAGACTTATGGGCCTGTAGTTACCTGGATCCGCAGTTGGACCTCCTTAGTACAGGGGAATGACTGTAGCCATCTTCCATTCCTTCGACACAACACCTGAATGAAAGCTTCAGTTGAAAAGTAATTCAAGTGGACCAAAGAAGTCATGTGTCATGCTCTTTAGTAAGCATCCTAGGATGTTATGAGGGCCCATCAGTGTAGTGATTTTGGTCTTGGAAAGTGCATTGATGACTTGTTCCCTAGTAGTGGTTGGGGAGATTATGGTTTGCTATATTTCCTTTGTACTGTTGGAGGGCAGTGGGTGGAGAAATTTGAGCTAGATCTGTTAGCTAAAAGTTTGGCAATGGCCTCTGGTTCAGTGAACAAGTTCTGAACATTGTTGTGTATTTCTCCTAGGTTATGGACATAGCTGTAGAAAGCTTTGTGTTTGTCCTTTGCATAGGAAGCTATTTTTTCTTCAAATTTAACCTTTGAAGTATTAATTAAACCTCTTAGCTGCTTGTCTAGATTGGTCAGGGGGCTTTTAGCATGTATGGCTTTGTTCCTCCTATGCTTGGCCAAGTTTTTCTATTTTTTTTTTATATAACCAACTGATATTGTGATTCCACCAGTCTAGGTTGTCTTTTGAGTTGTTTCATTCTTAATAAAAATGGGCACAGCTCACTCTATACAGCTATCAATATGGCTGTACAGAGATTTTGTAAATACCTCAGCATATGCTATAATGTTTACTGGGTTTGTAGGTCCTTGGAATTCAGCCAAGGTTTCACTTAATAGAAAGAGGTTAGCCTTGGAATAGTTCCTAAAGGATTTTGGTTTTGCTGGATCCCCAGATTTAATTTTTATTTCAAGTAATACTGCCTTATGGTTAGATTTGACAAGTGATGATATTACACTTCGTGAGGAACATTAACCCCACCATGTTTGTGACTTCAAGTTCAAAGATGATTGTACCCCTGGTTGGAGAATGGACCAACTGTTCAAAGATGTTGGTATTAAAAAAGTTTAGGAATCACTGGGCTTGTGCATTAGAAGTGATGTAGGATTCCCAGTCTATAGAGGGGTAGTTGAGGTCTGCCATTTATTGGGTTGAATGGTGAGGGAGTCTTGTACATTGAGATAGGCAGTATGGGTTACTTGGGACATGGAGGGAGACCTGTATGTTGCAAGAATATGGTACAAGACCCTGTTGCACATGTATGAGTTCCATTAAATCATACACTTTAACTAGTCTGGATGTGAGGTTAGTTTTAAAATAGACAGAGACTCCTCCACCTTTAGTTTCCTCCTGTGCAGTAGCTGGTCAAAAGGTATGAATGGCATTATAGCCTTGCATTGCTGGGGTACTCTCTGTGGCTTTAAACCATGTCTCTGTTACTACACAGATGTCTATACTCTCCAGGGAGAAGAAGGCTTGCAGAGAGTGGAGTTTCTTGTTAAAAATTCTACCATTCAGCAGTGCCACCTTCAGATATTCCTTCATAGTTTCAGTTAAGGTGGTAGGTTTATCAGTTTGGCATTGCCTAAAAAGACACTATGAGGGTGGAAAAGGTATTTTCCAATACCTAAAAGCCTAATGTGGATGAGTCCAGACCATCCCTGGAAAACAAGTGTGGTCTGTCAAATGGGTCTTCCCAGGCTGTCAAATATCTTACAGCCTTGGATGGACACCAGAAGCTAAGAAAATTGTTAAATCAGTCATTTTCTGTTTGTAATGTGGCATCATCCCTGGAGAAGGCAGTATGCTGTTCAATGCAAGGCTCATAACTATATGTGACACATATTCCAAGAGATCCATTATGTCTGTTTTCATCACACTTTTAATCAGTTCTGCAGCACAGGGACCAAACAGTAAATCTGTATCCAATGAAGAATTTAAAGCCTCATTTTTTGCATCATCTGGAAGGTTATAAGAATGCACCCATGCAAACCTTCTTCAAACAGTAACAGTGGCTATAGCCCTGGAAGAAGTATTAACAGAGTCATATACACACACACTCTGCAAACAATGAGCAGTGATCTGTGTAATAGAAGAAACTAACATATAAAGCAAATTTTTCCTCACAAGAAGAAACTGCAAATAAAGCATTCCTCATACATTCAGAATTTGTCAGAACAAACCTTAACATATGAGCCATAATTCTGAAAATCAAAGTTGCAGAAGTATATACTTTTCTTCCCCAATTCATATCAATAGTTTTCCCATCATTGTTAGGATTAAAATTAATGAAATGTTTAGCAGTAGCGGAATCAACTAAGGCTATAGCTGCTAGGTCAGGTTTGGGAATAGTGCGTAAAATTTTAAAAGATGGAGGAACTTTATAGATCCCATCTGCCTTTTCAGGGGTAGCTGGCTGACTATCAGGAAAATAGCAGGCAGTAACACACACTCAACTTCTAAAGTAAACAAAGCAGGAGGAATGCATGCAGATTCTGGGAAAATCCTTCCTTAACAACTCATAGTATTTTCTAAGGGACTGAAAAACCTCAGTGTTCTCTCACTAAAATGTTGGCACTTTCTAGCAATAGTCTCAGAAAAGGAGAAACCTCAGCAGGGAGAATCAGAAACTGAGCTCTCCTCTGAGTCTGAATCAGAAATCTGAGGACAAAAACTGAATCTGTCCCTGCATCTTGCTTTTCAGATTCATAATAGTGAATCTCTTCAGGAAAAGAAGAATGCCTCTTTCTTTTAGCAGAAACTACTTTACAAAAAAGACCAACAGCTTGAATTAAACCCTGAGCCCGACCCAGTAAACTACTCCTATTCAAAGAAATTTGAGGAGTAGTAGATACTTGCTTAATTTTGGTTTCTTTTTGACAGGTACAGTGGGGCCAACCAACTTACTAGTGGCAGCAGCTGCTTACCCAGGGATGGGCACAGCATTCTGACACAACAGGGAAACCTTCTCTGTTCTGTCTCTCAGAACTGACAAGAGGGGCTCTCCCTTGCACACTGGGCAGACTCCAACAACCACAGAAGATGTGGCTAACTCCTGGTCCACAGTGGTTGTAGGTGCTACACCAGGGGATCTGGAGTAAAATATGAGTGGTCTTATGGGAAACAAATAACCACAACAGAGTCACCCACTTATTAGTCGCCTGCTGTGCTGGCAAAGGCTGTTTACTTAACTTTTTTTTGTTCCTCCTATGCTTGTCCAATATTTTTTTCTTTTGTTATATAACCAACTGATATTATGATTCCACCAGTCTAGCTTGTCTTTTAAGTTTGTCTTGTTCTTAATATGAATGAGCACAGCTCACTCTATATAGCTATCAATATGGCTGTACAGAGATGTTCTCATATTTTTTGTGACTGGAAGAAGGACCAGCAATGGAACATATAGCCTATTCTATGGTCAAGCTGAAAATGGTGCCTCTTTACAGGAGAAGACAAGCAGCAAATGCCGGCAAAGCTTCCAGTCCACAAATGTTATATTTTTGTCAGAAAAAAGCAGAGTAAAAAGCATTTTAAGCACTATTCCAGCCCCACAAAGGAAAAATAACCACAATATTTCCTCATAAAATATGTTTTTGTTTAGTTTATAGTAATTTTAAAGCGAAAAAGCAAGTGCTTCATTTAAAAACATATTACAGTCTCAAGACAGTCCATTAAAGTACAAAACTCCTAACTTTCTCTCAACTCAGGCCCGGATCACCCTAGCCCAAACTCACCTATTGTCCACTCTAATGTATGCAGCACCAATTCTTACCCACATCAGAAAACATGATATCTCTAGACTGGAGACATGTTATAATAAAATTGCCAAGTTTGCTAACAACTCCACCTTCAGAACTCATCACTGTCAAGCTCTAAGAGAACTACAATGCCTAGAAATTCCTCAGCTACTCAGTTACCACCAACTAGTCATTGCCCACAATACTGTGAGATATCCAGATAGAACACCAGCACTAAGCCATCTACTCAGTCTATACAGAGCAAATAGTTCCCTTCACTCTACCAACAAATCGCTCCTGTGTATATCCACAGCTAACAACACCGGCGGGAAAGCACTATTCTCTTAAAACATAGCTAAATGCCGGAATAAACTCCCTCCTGCTTTGACTTCTGCCTCTACTACTATGCTGTTCAAAAACTCTCTCAAATCTCACTTAATGAATACCTGACTATGTCCATGTTAGACTTATTGTATATATGCTACAGTCTCAAGAATATGATGTTTCAAATATTATATAACTGTATGCTTTTGTCAAAATTGATGTTTTACTGTATTTATGTCTCAAAATGTTGTGTATATGATTGTATTCTTATCATGTATTTAAATATTTTTGCTTATGTTAATGACCGTGGAGCTGTTCTCTCCAGGCCTCCGCTGTAAATGGACATATGTCCAGTCAGACTATCCCAGTAAACAAATGTAAAATAAATAAATAGATAAATAAAGAGGGGATGTAGGTAGTTGGAATATCTTAACTTTATACAAGGTAGTGTCAGAATGAAGAAAAAGTGATGGGGCTATAGAGAAAGAGTGGGTGGTAGAGTGATTGGTTTGGGGGTATGTTATAGTAGGTGTAGAGTTTGTGTGTGTGAGGATGTGTTCATATGAGGTAGCAAAGGAGGTAAAGATGAGAATGAATGTGATAAGGAGAACAGCTAGGAAGCTGTTAGAGTATTTTAGTGTTGGGAGAAACATATTGTGGCATCCTAGGGGCAATAAGTAGGTTGTGGAAAAATATTACCTGAAAAAGTGGTGGTGGTGGGGTCTATGCAAAGGTCCTTATTATGATAGGTTGCTTATGATATAGATGATGTGATTGTGGATTGGAGGGGTTGGGAGGAAATTGGGTGGGAAGAGTGTGGTGTGGTCAAAGGGAATAGAGTATAAATGTAGTGTATGTGGGGTGGATGGGAATGGGGGTAGGGTAAGGGAGTGGAGTGGGCCCAAGCAGAGCAAGGGCGAATGGAGCAGTTTGGAACTGACCCTAAGAGAAGGACTCTTCAGGAAAAAAAAAGAAAGGTCAGCTAAAAGTAAGTATAAGTAATTAGAGTAAGTTAAAAACAGAAAGGAGATATAGTTTTATGTTCCAATGGTTATTAGGTGGGCAAAGTGAGGGAGAGGGATAAAAAATTACAACAGTAAAAGAGATGTTCAAAGGCAGTGTGTGATAGAATAAAAAGCTGGGTAGAGATGGAAGATGGCAGTCAGGGTGTTGAGAGAGGGGTATATAGGTTGTAAAAGAATAAAGCAAAGATGAATGTTTATTATAGGGAGAAAGAGGTCAAGTATAACAGTGGGCAGGATAGGAAAAATATGGGGTGAAAGCAGTGGGGAGGCAATATTACTGACTAGGTAGACACAGGCAAACTAATGCAGCTGGTGATGTGTAAGAGAATCTAGGGCTGGCCTTAAGTATAATGCAAAACAGACACCTACAAATTTAAATATAATTGGTCACAGCTTATGACTGGAGTATGCAGAGATGTTAAAAATTAACCCATGGCATAATCTATGAAGAGGAAAAGAAGTTGTGTGTTAGAAAGAAGTATATACAATATTACAAGCATCAGAATCTATCTAAACATTGATTATCAGTATTATGCTCAGGTGCAAGGGGGAGAGATATAATGAGCAATTGTTTCAACGTCTTACCAGTTAATATAACAGTTAAGGGTTGAGAGGGTTAGTACATGAAGAAATTAAATAAAATACATTAAATACAGTAGAGCTGTTGGCACAGCATTATAACCGTAAAACATTTCCCTCCATTGTTAGCTTACTTAGAATGGTAAAACAGTATGCAAGACGGCTGTATTTATATTTATCCAGTTAAGACATTCTAATGTAAAACTAATACATCCAACACTGTCAGCCAGTAATACCAGTGGAATATTTCAGTCATATGTTAATATTTTGCCTCTAAGAAGCAGAAACAGAGCAAGAATTAAGCAGATAATATCTACTGATAGATCATATATGATTCATGCTACAGAAACCACTGAATGGAGTACAGCTAGAGTGTTCACAAAGGAAAAAAAAACAGCTCCTTACAGTTTACAATAGTTACTATGTAATCCATTCTACCAAAAATAACTAAACGAGGCTCACTGGAGCTTTCACAAAATAAAGAACAGATCATTATAACTAACAATTGTAGAAATCAATATAGTATGACTGAAATTTGAGCAAAAAGCAAATCGATAAGCAAAATATAAGTTACTAACTTTGCATTTTATACGAAGGTTTGAGTCCAGTCAGACCTCAGGCATGTACACATCACCAGAATAGCAAGAACAGCTTGCTTAGTGTAGGGAGAATGGGAAAAGATGGCTGGCAATGCTAACTACAGTTTTTAAATTTGCAAAGCATGTTGGGAGTGACAGGAAACAGTAATAGCGGGGAGATTTATGTGACTATGGGAATAAAAGTAAAGAAGCTAGAGTGGACCTGACCCTAAGAGAAGGACCCTTCAGGAACAATCAGAAAGGTCAGCTAAAAGTAAGTATAAGTAAGTAGACTAAGTTTAGAACAGAAAGGAGATATAATAACAAAATATAAACGGCAAGAGCAAAACACAGTAGATAATCCAAAATGGCATGCAAATATCCTCGATACTTCAATAGTCACAGTATATCAAAAGACAGCAACAAACGATGTAGCAACTAATTCAGTATAGGAATGTATAAATTTAATAATAACACACAAACAGGTTAGCGCTTTCACCATACGGCTTCATCAGACCTATAAAAACATCTAAATCCATCAGTTTAAATATAAAAAATGGCGGGAGAAACAGCCAATCTTAAAGTGAAAGTACTAATATAAAAAATATATACATTGTCTATCCGTCAATATAACAAGATGTGAGGAGTGTAGTCAGCCTTAATCAAATACAATAAAAACTATCTAAAAAATATATATATATATGTAGAATATGTTATAAAAGCAAAGAATGACAATATGAAAGATGACATGAAAAATGTAACATATGAATATGTACACAAAGGACCACAAACAATACCAACATAGGGATCTAATCTCTGTGTGTATATAAATATCTAACATGTAGTGTCCCTAGAAACATTGAAATATATTACTAAAATACAGTGTAATGGGAAGTAAAACAAAATAAGAAGATCTAAAATGTATATATGAAAAAGAACAATAGTAATGTCAAGACATGGTCTAAGAACTTAATTTCCTCATCTTAAGGAAGGGTTGAATGGGAACTTTACCATTCAATCCAGGGCTGGAATCTGATCTAAATCTCATAATCCAGTTTGTCTCTCTTGCTTCTGTGAAGGTCTTAATGTCCCCTCCTCTAATACTTCTAGATATATTTTCTATTATTTTGAACCTGAAATTGTGTCCTTCTCCTTTCTCTGTAACATGTTTGGCTAGGGCATTGGTCACGGATCCTATCCTGATGTGATAGATGTGTTCCCGTATCCTGTCCCTCAGACACCTGTTGGTCTTACCAACATAGAAAGCGGAACACTCCACACAAGATGCTAAATATCACATCAGTGGACATGCAATTACCCTTAGCTCGAAAGTTGAAAACCCCAAGCCCAGAGGGATGTGTAAACACAGGATTAGAGTCAATCAAGGAGCAGAAATTACAGTGATTACAGGGTGATGTGATTTGAAGTTCATTAAAACCATCCTGTGGATTATTTCTCGAATAACATAATAGTCTCTTCAGGTTCATTTTGTTCTTATAGACAAATTTCGGTGTAGTTCCTACAACTTCTTTGATAGTTGGATCTACTAATAAAGTGTGCCAATGGGTCTTAATGACATCTTTTACAGTCCCTACATCTTTAGTATAAAAAATAGGACAGACTACATTATTGGACCCCATTCCTACTCTAGACCTTCTATCTCCTATAGTATCAAAATTCTGAATCCTATCAGAGAAATAGGGGGCTGCTATATTGGACCTCAACTCATCTATGTCCAATGTTCCATTAATCAAATCCTTACTATAATAGTTCTGTGCTCCTAACCACTGGTATAAGTCATCTAATTCCTTCCTAAAATTAGAGTCTAATGGATTATATCTGGAGATATGCATAGCCTGTCCTCTAACAATATTATTATATATATAACCAGGATGCATACTATGACGGTGTAATAAAACATTCTTATGACATGACTTTCTATATAATCCTGTATTTATCATTCCATTCCCTAACTTCTCTATATAAATATCAAGGAAAGAAATCTTAGTAGAAGATCGATCAACAGTAAACTTAAGATATCTAGTAATGGAGTTAATCTCATATTCAAAAACATCTAACTCATCAGAGGTACCTGTCCATAAAAGGAACAGGTCATCTTGAAACCATCTGTAAAATGGAACAAAATTCTTAAAATGAGACATCTGGAACAAAAACTTGTTCTCCCATTCAGCCATGAAAAGGTTGGCTTAGCTATTGGCACAAGAAGTGCCCATGGCCACGCCATCCCTCTGTAGGAAGAACCTATCATTAAAGCAAAATGCATTTGATTCCAGTATAACTTCCAAAAAAGTCATTAACAGGTCTATCTCAGCATCACCCTTATCTGACATTCTCCTTAAATAACTATCTACCATCTCTAACCCTTCCGAGTTAGGAATCACTGTAAATAGGGAGTGTACATCCATAGTAACAAAAATATATTCTTGATCAGACGGTGCCGTAGCAATAAAGCCATATAAATCTAACAAGAACTGTTTCGTATCCTTTAAGATAAATGTATGACAACATAGTGTTTAATTTGTCTTCATATGAGCTTACATCAGAAGAGATAGCTGTTCTTTCGAAAGGACTTTCATTTATCCCTACTACTTATAGTAGTTTTGAGGAAACTTTACGTGACTTTAAACTGTTTGTACGCAATCTGTCATTAAGAATAGAGTTTAGAGGTAATACGGATGCCATTTACAATCAGGGTATTAGAAGACCTAGTACATATACTACTCCCCTGCATCCATTGCTAGCAGCATATAGTAAGCTAGTGGAAGATGATTTATATTGGATGAAAAATCCAATTAATTATAATAAGAGAGGCAAATATAATTTGACATTCAAACAGAAGGAGGCTTTACATAGGTTACGAAATAATACTACTATTACCATCAAGTCTGCGGACAAGGGAGGTGGGATAGTTATTATGGATACCTCCAAGTACCAAGAACGCATGCTTGAGATGTTGAGTGACAGAAACTATTATATTTCTATTACCTTAGAAGCAGTCGATCGACTGATAGGATACACTGTATGTTGAATGACCTAGTAAAGAGTAAAGTAATAGACTTTGATTTGTTTAAATTTTTGGAAATTATATATCCATTTACTCCGGTCATCCAAGGTCTTCCTAAGATACACAAGGATAGGGAGAATCCACCCTTAAGACCTATTGTAGCTGGAAGGGGTTGATCTACCGAACCCCTATCCATCTATATAGAGAAGCATTTGAGACCGATAGTTGACGCTAATACATTTATCTTAAAGGATACGAAACAGTTCTTGTTAGATTTATATGGCTTTATTGCTACGGCACCATCTGATCAAGAATATATTTTTGTTACTATGGATGTACACTCCCTATTTACAGTGATTCCTAACTCGGAAGGGATAGAGATGGTAGATAGTTATTTAAGGAGAATGTCAGATAAGGGTGATGCTGAGATAGACCTGTTAATGACTTTTTTGGAAGTTATACTGGAATCAAATGCATTTTGCTTTAATGATAGGTTCTTCCTACAGAGGGATGGCGTGGCCATGGGCACTTCTTGTGCCAATAGCTACGCCAACCTTTTCATGGCTGAATGGGAGAACAAGTTTTTGTTCCAGATGTCTCATTTTAAGAATTTTGTTCCATTTTACAGACGGTTTCTAGATGACCTGTTCCTTTTATGGACAGGTACCTCTGATGAGTTAGATGTTTTTGAATATGTGATTAACTCCATTACTAGATATCTTAAGTTTACTGTTGATCGATCTTCTACTAAGATTTCTTTCCTTGATATTTATATAGAGAAGTTAGGGAATGGAATGATAAATACAGGATTATATAGAAAGTCATGTCATAAGAATGTTTTATTACACCGTCATAGCATGCATCCTGGTTATATATATAATAATATTGTTAGAGGACAGGCTATACGTATCTCCAGATATAATCCATTAGACTCTAATTTTAGGAAGGAATTAGATGACTTATACCAGAGGTTAGGAGCACAGAACTATTATAGTAAGGATTTGATTAATGGAACATTGGACATAGATGAGTTGAGGTCCAATATAGCAGCCCCCTATTTCTCTGATAGGATTCAGAACTTTGATACTATAGGAGATAGAAGGTCTAGAGTAGGAATGGGGTCCAATAATGTAGTCTGTCCTCTTTTTTATACTAAAGATGTAGGGACTGTAAAAGATGTCATTAAGACCCATTGGCACATTTTATTAGTAGATCCAACTATCAAAGAAGTTGTAGGAACTACACCGAAATTTGTCTATAAGAACAAAATGAACCTGAAGAGACTATTATGTTATTCGAGAAATAATCCACAGGATGGTTTTAATGAACTTCAAATCACATCACCCTGTAATCACTGTAATTTCTGCTCCTTGATTGACTCTAATCCTGTGTTTACACATCCCTCTGGGCTTGGGGTTTTCAAGTTTCGAGCTAAGGGTAATTGCATGTCCACTGATGTGATTTATTTAGCATCTTGTGTGGAGTGTTCCGCTTTCTATGTTGGTAAGACCAACAGGTGTCTGAGGGACAGGATGCGGGAACACATCTATCACATCAGGATAGGATCCGTGACCAATGCCCTAGCCAAACATGTTACAGAGAAAGGAGAAGGTCACAATTTCAGGTTCAAAATAATAGAAAATATATCTAGAAGTATTAGAGGAGGGGACATTAAGACCTTCACAGAAGCAAGAGAGACAAACTGGATTATGAGATTTAGATCAGATTCCAGCCCTGGATTGAATGGTAAAGTTCCCATTCAACCCTTCCTTAAGATGAGGAAATTAAGGGCATAGACCATGTCTTGACATTACTATTGTTCTTTTTCATATATACATTTTAGATCTTCTTATTTTGTTTTACTTCCCATTACACTGTATTTTAGTAATATATTTCAATGTTTCTAGGGACACTACATGTTAGATATTTATATACACACAGAGGTTAGATCCCTATGTTGGTATTGTTTGTGGTCCTTTGTGTACATATTCATATGTTACATTTTTCATGTCATCTTTCATATTGTCATTCTTTGCTTTTATAACCTATTCTACATATATATATATTTTTTAGATAGTTTTTATTGTATTTAACTAAGGCTGACTACACTCCTCACATCTTGTTATATTGACGGATAGACAATGTATATATTTTTTATATTAGTACTTTCACTTTAAGATTGGCTGTTTCTCCCGCCGTTTTTTATATTTAAACTGATGGATTTAGATGTTTTTATAGGTCTGATGAAGCCGTATGGTGAAAGCGCTAACCTGTTTGTGTGTTATTATTAAATTTCTACATTCCTATACTGAATTAGTTGCTGCATCGTTTGTTGCTGTCTTTTGATATACTGCGACTATTGAAGTATCGAGGATATTTACATGCCATTTTGGATTATCTACTGTGTTTTGCTCTTGCCGTTTATATTTTGTTATCTTATCTGGATTTTAGCTTTTTCGGAGAGCATATTCACTCCTAGCAGGTTTATATTTTATTCAGAAAGGAGATATAGTTTTATGTTCCAATGGTCATTAGGTGGGTAAAGTGAGGGGGGAATAAACAATTGCAACAGTAGAAGAGAAGCTCAAAGGTAGTGATTGATAGACTAGGACATTGTGTAGAGATGGAAGATGGTGGTCAGGGTGCTGAGACAGGTATATAGGTTGTAAAAGAATAAATCAAAGATGAATGTTTATTATAGGGAGAAAGAGGTTAATTGTAACAGTGGGCAGGACAGGAAAATATGAGGTGAAGGCAGTGGGGAGACAATATTACTGACTAGATGGACAGGCAAACTAATGCTGCCTGGCGATGTGTAAGAGAGACTAGGGCTGGCCAGTTACAGATGAAGTATAATGCAAAACAGACACCTATAGATTTAAATATAATTTTAAATGGAAGAACTGGATGTTCAGCAGGTTGCAGCTCAAGAGAGGAGTATGCAAAGATGTTAAAAAAATGAACCCGTGGCATGATTTTGCATTTTATACTAAGGTTTGATTACGGTCAGTCGCTAGGCACATACACATCGCCAAAGTTGCAAGAACAGCTTGCTTGGTGTAGGGAGAATGGGAAAAGATTCGATTGTTGTTTTAGTGTTTCTCTACTCTTTTTGGGTCAATAATGCAAGTATGCTTAGGACAGGGAGGTTTAAGGTACACCACTGTTTTGTACATCTTACTTTTCAGCTAATTTGGCATTTTTCTATCATACACTATATTTGATGCTCTGTTTAATTTGGCTGCGGCCCCTCTGATTCTACCTTTAACCTCATCATTCAGTCTTCCCTTCTCCTCAAACACCCCTCAGAGATACTTGAAAGTGGTAAGCTCTTCCATTATTTTCCATTCTATCTCAGTTTTCATCTTCTTCCGATTTCCCCATTTGCTGTCATGATTACTGTTTTGTCTGTATTCCATTTTATCCCATGCGCCTTCAATTTTTGCATTCAATTCTCATTTCATTTGCTGAAGTTTTTGTTCGGAGTCTGCCTGTGATGCCACATTATCTGCACAGAAGCAGATGATCTTACATCTGTCTCTCTCACATGCATGCACTTGCAGACACACAAACATAACATTATATATATATATATATATATATATATATATATATATATAGTTTCACTTCATATCGTCGAAAGCTCATTTCATCGAATTTCAAAACAGCGAGACCAAATCATCGAAAACTCAAATCATCAAAAACTCATAACATTGAATCTCAAATCATTGAAAACTACAAAGCAACTAGAAATAACATCCCACAGAGTTTTTACTAAATTTATGCAGGGGGGCAAGCCCCCTTGCACCCCCCATGTGGGGGGCTCTGCCCCCACACACCCCGTACAATAAATACACCAACTCCAAGGTCACACTACAGTGGGAGAAAAAGGTAATTTCCTAACCCCACTGTAGTACAACCTTGGAGTTGGTATATTTAATTTTCGGGGGTGTGGGGGGTGCAGGGAGGCTTGCCCCCCTGCATAAATGTAGTAAATAATGTCTGGGATGTTATTTCTAGTTGCTTTGTAGTTTTCAATGATTTGAGATTCTATGTTATGAGTTTTCGATGATTTGAGTTTTCGATGATTTGGTCTCACTGTTTTGAAATTCGATGAAATGAGCTTTCGACGATATGAAGTGAAACCATATATATATATATATATATATATATTTATATATTTAGTCAAATTTAATACGTATTTAAACAAATGGCTGATGTGTGGGAGTTTGCTACATTACCAGAGTTGGGGAATATGAACTTTTATGGTAGTCTGCCATCTTAGAGTTATAGCATGTACAGGCGGTTGTCTACATTTTTTCAATTATTCTTGTCAATGTTAGCTCTGTCGACATTCGTGTGTTTTGCTTTATATATATAAATGTCTATGGGAGCACTTAAAATAAGGGAGACTCCTAAATGTGCCAACACCTGCTTCGGTGACGCAGTTTGGTTGACAAAACAGATGGTCGATAGGTGTACAAGATCAGTAGTTCTTAAGTTTGGAGCATATGCCCCTTTCCCAGGGATTTTGAAATTTCAGCGTTAATATATATAATTAGCATGGGGTGTGTGGTGCAGGGATGGGGACTTGCTCCCTTGCAAAAAACAATGTTTAAGAATTACATGGTCCAAGGTTATACTCAGAACATGCCTTGTGTATTGTTGACATTCTGATTGTTGAGTTTATTGTGTTAGTGCTAGGGACGTCCACATTTGGGAGTGTTATTTATATTAAGTACTTATATATATATATATATATATATATATATATATATATATATAGCTGGAAAGATATAGATTTAGTGACAGTACATCTGTCTGCTTCTAATTTCTACCTCCAACAGTTGAATCAGGTCAGGGTGGCACTGTCTTAGATCACTGTTGTGATGATGGCTCTGCCCTAGATCAAGTGATGCAAGTGACATCACTCACCATTATGGCAAATTCTTGTCAGGCATGCTCTTTCATGGGGTGCTGTCATATGATCCTTGAAGGCACTCATCAAAGTTCCTGTGTAGGAAGCACAAGAAAATCCTGCTCTGTCAAGCACACCATGCTGGGGTGCTGCTTTGCACAGAGCCTGAAGATGCCATGGCCTCTCACTCAGGTGCAACACAGAACAGAAATGGGGATGAGATGGGTGGTTTTGGGCATATCATTAAATGTCTAATAAATGGGCACATTAAGGGGAGTTGTAGCCATAGGCATTGGAGCATCTCAACAAAGTGATAGTCCTAGGCACAAAGCTGTAGTGCAGCACTTCACCTTCGCACTAATGTATAGCTACACCTGCAGCATGGTGCCAGACATTGGTATAGCACTGCACTAAGGAGCAACAGATGTACGTACATTGTACACATAAGCATAGTGGTAACATGCCTTGAGGTTACAATAAATTGCTGAGCTACCATATGTGAGAAGTGCAATATGCTACAACAGCAGTTCAGAAACAGTGACACTAAATAGTTTCACTAGCATAACCAGCACAGTAAGAGGTTCTTGTTAATGATGATGTAAAGCATCTACACCATTTTGCACAACTGAAATCATTACTATAGCATTGTGAAATAGTGGATTTGCACTAAAGATCCTGTAGATATGCAACATTACAGAGCTAAAGGAGTTTGGCTTTGTAAATACCTTAGGAAGAACAGCAAACACTATGGCAATTGTATCACAATGAGGACATTTAGATGTACATGTAACTAGAAATCCAGAAAAGTGCCATGATACTTCATTGTCTTCCTGAGGCTGTGATGGGAGTTGCGGGGGGGGGGGGGGGGTTAATGTATACAATGGAAAGATTGTGAAAAACATGCAGTCGAAAGTATGGGATTATGGGTCCATG
This sequence comes from Protopterus annectens, assembly GCF_019279795.1. Lineage (NCBI taxonomy): Eukaryota > Metazoa > Chordata > Ceratodontiformes > Protopteridae > Protopterus > Protopterus annectens. The sequence continues at coordinate 1,984,054,660 of NC_056725.1, read as the reverse complement.
TGTTGAGACACAGATATAGTACAGGCAGAGGTTATACAAAACACTAGCCTCAGCTTTTCAATAGGTATATAAAGGGGCAGGCCATGACTGTGGCTACACTGCCAAAATGGTGAGCTGGACATAAAAGCAACTGTGGCTCAACATTAAATATTTTTATTTTTCTTACTTGAGTGCATTGGATTCTTTTATGCAGATTTTCTTTGGCTATCACCCTGCAGAATGCCAGGCACATGCACATTTACTGAAATGTTTGCCCACAGATGTACATGTATTTGCATGATCAGCTAAGGGAGGCAACACCTAAAAAAATTATTACCCAGAAGAATGATGTGATACACAAAAACCTCCACAGAAAGCTAAAATCAGGAGGAAGAAGGTGGGAGTTATACTTGTGTTGCCTATTCACTCAGAATGGTATACATTTAGTGTTGGCATTCATGAATACAGCCTATTGTTTGGTCCCCAGATGTATGTAATGGCTAACTTTGGATGTCATGAGTCTATACACAGATATTTAACATGAACATGGTCGAGAAGTATTAAGATATTTCTTGTTTGATTGCCTTATGGCTGTGTATGCAATTGAATTCTTGGACTTTTGTTGAAAGAATAATTTTTTCATTGTTGATGATAACATTTAAAATCACCTTATAAGCACTGTGATGGGGTTTATTTGAAATACAGTACATTTATAATTCTAGGTTATATTCTAATTATGCTGCTAAATATTTTCATTATTTTGATGATTTATTTTTTATGTAGATGTGGAATAGACTTGATTGTCTCATTTTTACATATGGTTAATAATAATAGATTTGATTTATGTTTTAGTAGTTATGAGCAGCAAAAGTGGGAAGTTTTTTTAGATATTTCTATTTTTATTTTTAAAGGTCAGGTACAGTCTAGATTTTTCCGTAAGCCTTCTGGTCTATTGGATTATTCTGATGCCTCCAGCCATCATCTTACTCATTTGATTTCATCTTTGCATCATGGTGAAATGTACAGTAAGAGTGCAGCAAATGTAGCACCTTCCATACTCTTCAACTCATTGACTGACCTTCTCAGTAGTCTGTGCTCCCCTCACAGTTAAAAACAATAGAAATGGTGTAGCATTATAAAAATAACCAAAACCAAGTAAAATAACATCACCACCCTCACGGTTAAACAAACGAGAACTATAGGTAACACCCAAATAATTAAATACACTGGGGAATTTAATAAAGCTTACATGGTCTCATTTTCCATGTAGGCATCATTCCATGTTGCTAACATGAAAGTAAGCAGGTTTTAGTTTTAGTAAACACAGCTGGATGGCGGGAATGCATGCACCACTACGGAAATATCCGTGGCATACAAATCTCCTCATAAGTAGGTGAATTCCATGCAAATGAGTCAGGTAGAGCAATCCAGCAAACAGATAGGCAGCTCTGAAGACTCTGTGTCAGTATTCTTAGTGTACATGGAAAAAGTCCATGTACAGGAATGTAGACAGACAAAAAGGGCTGCAAAAATGTAGATTGATGGATAGAAATGGCATAGCACATACAGATATGAGAGAAACTACCCACTGTGTGTCTAAAAAAATAAAAGAAATACATTAAATTTTTTTTTAATAATCTATGCATGTTTGCGTGGTGTGATGCAGTGTGCAAACATACCTTATAAAAAACAAATTGGAAAAACAAAATTTTTATTATGTGACAGAAATGTATTACAGGACCCTGCATGGAGTATATGCAATGGTGTATTAGTGTTCTTGCTAAAGTGGTAGGGCTCTGAACTGTGTTGTTTCCAGCATATGAGCATGGATCCCTATGCAAATGAAGTGGAGTTACTGAATAGCACAAATGGGTATCTGTGTCTGCATATCCCTTCCGTGTAGGCAGAGAACTGTGTTGGTGTCCACACAAGAGGTAACTGACATGAAAGGAGGGTGTGTCCAATAACTTCTTAGCTAATTTGAGCTTAGCTGCACCTGATTGCACAGTGCACCACCATGTTGAGTGTGAAAGTTTAGGGGGAGTGTGTGCACTGACTTCTAAGCTTTGTTACCTACGGGGTGCATGTTTCTGCCTGTTTACATGGTGTGCTGCCATGCTGAGTGTGGAAGTCTTGGGGGGGGTTGGCACTGACTGCTAAGCATGGTTTACCTATGAGGTGCGTGTTTCCGCATGTTTGCATGGTGCGCCACTGTGCTGAGCATGGAAGTCTGGGGGGCATGTCCACTGACTGCTAAGCTTTGTTTACCTACGGGGCATGCATTTACATGTTGTGCCAAAGTGCTAAGTGTATCTAAAAGGCACTGACATATTAATTAGGTTTGAACCCTGTTAAACTTAAACTAGGGCCACTAAATGACATTAATGATATACTAGACAGGTGGAATGCATCATACGTAGCCAATCCCACAGTCAGCAACTACAGCAGAGCACTATAAAGTATACATACACCCTAGAATCTGATTTTTACCCCATATTCTGCACCATTGGAGAATAGACTTGGGAATTTTCACTGAAAGAATGCTAGGAACTGCTGCAGGTCTGCTGAATTTGTATGTGTTAGATGCTGAAGTCAGTGCTGCTGCTGCTGCTAACAGTAGGACTAGGCAGAGAAGGAGACGAGTGCTCAACCCAGGGTAGCCTTCCAGGAGCTACATGAGCTGGAGATTGTAGAGCTCTACATGGTGGATAAAGACATACTACAATAACTCACTGAGCTCTGCCACCCTCAGTTCAGACCCAGAGCCAACAGAGAGGAATCCATTCCATTGAAAACAAAGGTATGTGTAGCCCTTTGGATAATAGCCACAGGTACCTTCCAAAGACCAACTGGGGACATGATAGGAATCTCATGGACATCAGCATCCAGGGTACTCCACCAGTTCCTGGGTGCCATGCTACCACATGCCAGTGCACACATTTTTTCCCCTCAACCCTGAGGCGAGGACCAGCAATATGCAACACTTCTACTGTATAGCACACTACCCTGAGGTACTGGGAGCCATAGATTGCACTCAAGTACACCTCAAGGCACCACCCGGTGAGGAGGGTAGAATCTATGTCAACTGCAAGGGGTACCACTGCATAAACTGTCAGGTCATGTGCAATATTATCATGAATGAGTGTGCTGGCAGCCTGGCAGTTATTACAACTCCCATATCTGGCATGCATCACAGCTGTACCAGATGTTTGCTAGGGAGAAATCCCCAATGGCCATTTACTGGGGGATTTTGGCTACGCACTGGAACCATAGATAATGACACCCATCAGAAATGCACACATACACACAGAAGAATGCCATAATGTGGCACACGCAGAAACTAGGAACATCATAGAGCATGTGTTTGGTCTTTTGCAGTCACGCTTCCAGTGCCCCGATATATTTGTTAGAGCCCTGCAGTACTCTCCACCCACATGTGCACAGATGTTCACAGTATATGCCATGCTACGCAATATGATCCTGCGATAACAGCTGCAGCAAGATCAGCAAATTGAAGGGATACACAGTCTTCCACCAGTGCCTAGGTCATCACAGCCACACTCATAGGAGGACTCAGAGGAGAAAAAACCCTGATGATGTCCTCTGTAGGCATGCCCTGTATGCCCTAGCTTTGGCTACGAGACAATGCATAGCACATGCACTGACAACCTAGGGCCCTAGGGACTGACACCTAACTCCAGCTCACACACATATATTGAAAATTATGCCAGGCAACTCACACAACTTTTACCTATCCATGTGCTGTGTACTGCATGCATCAGACAGATACAGCCCTGAACTAGTTCTGCCAATTGCTGCATTTCTAATGTAAGTCACTCATCTACACACCACTTGTAAGGAGTACAATAATATGGTATTGCATGCATGGACCTGTTGCATGTATGCAAGGGAATATCGTGGAGTATTTGGAGAGATGTAACATCCACATGGGACTACAGGCAGCTAGTCCAATAGTATGTGTTCCATAATATTCACTAGGCCTCATGGTTTGAATATTCACTACAGCAGTCAAGGGAGATGTTAAACAGTGGGGTCACATGATATTTGCACTACTGTCTATGCCAGAAGATCCATACAAATGCTATAACAGTAAGTCAGCAATGGTATATCAGCAAACCAGGCAATCTGAGGGCTATGACATAGAACCTGATCACACAGTCTATGTCTCACGTAATGCAGGGATAACAATGTACATATGTATGCCCTCGATTGTGTGATGAAAAATACATCTCTACCTGACAGCCTGTGTGACACAGTGGGCTAGGGATGTTAGTATGAGTAATGGTGTTGTTAGTTCAAATCTGAAAGTATGCACAGCTTTTGCATATTTTGCATGTGAGGTATTAGTACGCTGGTGTTTCCACAGACTGTCATATGATCATATCTCTCAATCTTAGTGCAAGAAATCTGGACCAAGCCAGGAAGAATGGCGGGGCAAAGGCCCAAAAATACAGACAGACAGTACAGATTGTTCAGATTAACCTAGAAAGATGCTAGTATGAAATCAGGTTGCATTATTACAGAATATCTGAAGGATATAATGTCTGACACTCAAACGTTTGTAGTTAGTATTAATCAATGACTTCAATACACAATAACTTACCAGAATGCCACAAATGTATGAGGAACAGACTGGACATATAAGGCAAAATTCTAAACATTCTGCAAAAATCTGTACAGTTGAGAGGTATGGAGACTGTCAGTCTGTGTGTGGAGTAACAGTATGAACCTCAGTCACATATTAAGTACAGCAGATAGCTGGAGAATGCCGTGGACAATATGATGGAAGTGCAGTACTGCAGGAACAGGTGCAGATGACAATGTCTGCAACACACAAAATCTTGGACTGGTGTACAGGTAGATCTGGCCTGGAGTCACCTTGTAAGTACTGACAGTCTCACTGGGCATGCTCCTACACTTTGTTAAAATGAACACAATTATTTTGCCTCATCATCAAAAGGCTGTTAAAATGAGCACAATTCTGTTGCCTCATCATCAAAATGACCTGCAATGTTTAAATATATCTGTACATGCAGACATATATGTATACATATCCGCCTGTCCCTATCTCTCTCTCACATGATTAGTATATCAATCGCTATGTACTATCAAATAGATATATACTGATATATATATATATATATATATATATATATATATATATATATATAGCTATATATATTTCAATGATATATAGACTCTCCATATATATCTACATAACACATATACATATCATACACATGCACACACATACCTACATTTATAGAGACATCCTTGTTATAGACAGATACATATGTGGATGTATGCATTGTCCCACATACCCTATTAATGATGAGTAAATCTGCACTTACACATCTATACAGTTACTCAAAGGAACCAAAGTAAGGGTGCAACAGTACATAATCCACTCACCTACAGACTCCGGTGCCTGCCTGATGTCACCATGTAGACAGACACAGGTGAGCAGTTGGTGTAATGTATAATGTTATCAATGCACATATGGACAGGGCGAAATGTCCCTGGCCACAGGTTTGCCACACCTGCTGTGCAACACAAGCCTAGTTTGTATAATCCACAAGTACTATGTCTGCAATCACATATACAATAGACATTACCTGTGGTGCATGTGATAAATACTGTGAGCTATAGTGTATAAGAGTAGACAAGTAGGGGTTCTAGTCTCACTCCAGCCAACTTGGTGTGTGTGTGTGTGTGTGTGTGTGTGTGTATGTGTGTGTGAGACTGTCTGTGCTTATATATATATATTTAAATATATATATATATATATATATATATATATATATATATATATATATATATATATATATATCCCCCCTGCAACACAATGGACATGCCCTCATGGGCTATCCACCTGCAATGGTTATGCACTTTTTGGCCCTGTAACTAGCTGCCAGCTTCCAAACTGCCTTCCTCTACAAGGCCTGATGATGTCATCATAGGTTCATAGGTGTGTACTAAGCTAATGGCCCTGGAGCCTTTACAAGCCTAGTCCATGGAAGTGCAATGGCATCATGCCACCTGACATTAGTTCCCAGTGTCTCTATCAAGTAGACCCATGGGAGTGAGCCCCAGGGTGAACTTTCTATTTCCCATCCACTCATCCCGATTTCTCTTGAAGAGGGCCAGTGAGGTGTTTGCTTGACATGTATGGCAAGTCTATTGTAGAGCATAGGCAGTCTCTGGGTTATGAACCTGTCCCTTCAGCATGTTCTATTGATTGTGGCGATGAGGATGAGGTCTCTGGAGCAACTGGTGTGGAGGAATTGGGATTTCTTTAGATGTAGCATTTCTAAGAGAGGTGGGTCAGACATGGCTTTGTAAGTCAAGTAGAGATTGTCTCTTAGTAGATGATATGAGACAGAGAATTGCTGGAGTTTTTGAGTCTCTTCATGTAGGATGTGTTTATGGCCAGGATCCTCTTTGTGAGGTACGTTTGTGGCCTTTCCAGCTGTTGCATGTGTCTAGTGAGGTACATGCCAAATGGGGCATTATACTCGATGATTGGCCTAATGATGGAAGAGTAGAGAGAGAGAGATGATGACCTCTTTCTTCCTGGGTGCAAAACCCTTGATAATGAGATGTGCCACATAGAAAGACTTTCTGACCACAGTGGCAATATGGTGGTCGAAGGAGAGGTTGGTGTCAACCTGTGTCCCCAGATCTCTTATAATGCCTTCGGTGTTCAGTGGGCTCCCATCGATGTGGTTATTAGAGGGAACTGAGTTTTTCCCAAAGGGGATGACAACACATTTTTTGCATTAAGCTTAAAGCCATGGTTTCGACACCAATCATTGGTCTCAGTGAGGCCTTTCTATAGGATGTCTGCATCACATGGGGAGTTAATAATGGCTTCTAGCTTGCAGTCATCTGCAAACTTGGTGAGTCAGAGCCACTCTGTGTTGGCCTGAACTTCTGAGAAGTAGATGCCAAAGAGGAGAGGACACAGGACTGATCGGACTCCACTCATGACTGGTCGGCAGGAGACGGCCACCTTAAGACTACCGGCTGAAAGACTGATGTCATACAAAAGCTGCGGTGAGTGCGATAACTACTGTGATCTATAGTGTATAAGACCTAGATAGGTAGGGTTTCTAATCTCACTCCAGTCAACTTGGAGTGTGTGCGGGGGTGAGTGTTTGCATATGTGTGTGTGTGTGTGTGTGTGTGTGTGTCTGTGTGTGTGTGTGTGCGTGTGTGTATCCCCCTGCAACATGCCCTCATGGGCTATCCACCTGCAATGCTTATGCACTTTTTGGCCCTGTAACTAGCTGATGGCTTCCAAACTGCCCTCCTCTACAAGGTCTGATGATGTCATCCACCTTAAGACTGCCAGCTGACATTCTAACATTAGACAAAAGCTATGGCACATGCAGTAACTACTGTGAGCTATAGTGTGTAGGACTAAATAGTTAGGGTTTCTAATTTCATGCCGCCAAGTTTGGTGCATGTGTATAGCCATATGGCATACGTATGATAACCTTTGAACTTAGACATAGGTAGGGCTTAATATTATTTTATTTGTAGCAGGTGATGTGGCCCCCTAAATGACTGACCACAACAAGGGCTGCTGATATCAACAAGCATTATATGATCTAAACTGACAATACTATCAGACATGAGGTGTGTTGCATGCATTGGGTACTGTGATCTGTAGTGTGTACCAGTACATAGGTAAGTGTTGTAATCTACATGCAGCCAACTTGCACTATGTGTGTGCCATGGGATCTCCTGTATGCAATGAGTGGAAGTGGTGCTAGCCTGAATCTGGCCATGTCTGTGTGTGAGGCTGTTACAGCATTTTCCATGTTACGGAGTCATAGGACATGTGAACTTAACTAGCATAATGGCCTTACAGCCCTCACAATCAGAAACATCTTTATACCCCTCGGTACAGGATCAGCAAATATTGCCTTGTCCAAGAGGGACTTAGGTAGATGGCATGTGTTGAGATGACAGTTGCCCAGCCAATCATACAGATGGCATGTGCTGAGGTGCACTGAGGTGCTCTGTGTTCCATTAGGCAGGGTCTGTTTCAAGGTTGTGCTTAAGTCTGCTAGACAAATATCTCCCACAAGCATGTAGTACTAACATCACATAGTAGGTTAATGTCCTTAAGGTGAGTCATCCATCTACTATGCTTCCTCCAGATAGGCAGCATATGCACTCCAGCATTGTCACATCTTGCCTGTATGCAAGGCACAGATAAACTCTGACTAGTCTATATGCCACATGCGGCAATTATACTAATTGCAGATGATCATCAGTGAGCACATACTGAAGATGTGAATTGACTTTGTGAGGGACCATACTCTTGTGTGCAAGTGCCAGTACAACTTGGAAAGATACATCAGCAAATGGACATTGCACTCAGATATTGGCATGCTGAGGGAAGAGTATGTGGAGGTTATGAGTATGTCACCTACTGGTGACTGTGGCCTCAGCTATGCCATGTAATTCCTGCCATACCACTGTAGAGACAAGGTGATCTGAGGCACATTAGCTGTAAACCTGTGTGGCCAGGTCTGTATGCCTACTTTTCACCCCTGAGCATGTACATCACATGTTGGGAATATGTGCTACTAACCAGGGACAATACTGCAGTGTCCTCACACCACACACACTTGAGTCATTACACATGAAGGTATGGACACACAATACTGTGACGGTCACTGTTTGTTAGGATGTGGGGATGCATTCACTGTTGTACCACCTATACCGACAGTTTTTGGGTGTAAATCTCAAACTGTCATTGCTATACTGAATGTGGCAGCCAACACACCTATCATTGTGTGCAATGGCACCCTTGCCATGTCACCACATAGGCATATCATACAACTGCAGCAGCCACACAGGTGCCATGGTACACCAATACACAGTGTAGATAACATGTCCTATGGAGTCCATGTCATGGCCATACAATGTAGTCAATCTCCTAAATGCTTTGAAGGGGATGTATATGTCTCCATACAGGAAGGTGTCAAATCCCACTGTGTCCCTCCCGCCTTGCCATGACAGGAGTAACACATGCCTCACGTGTTCTACACACCTACGACATTAACATGGTATACATAGTACATACTGGGGAGTCTGCTATGTAACACTGATAATACAACCTACATGAAACAGGCCCCCCCCCATGTATGTAAAGCATACATCTGCTGTGACACACATCATGTGCCAGTTACACAATAGGATGCATAACACAACAAGCATAAGTGATGTCAACCAACTGTCTGAATCGGACACAGGGTATTTGTAGATGTATCAACTTTATCACCACAGCTTGTAGATGTGTAAGTTCTGAAAACCCAGGTGACATGTATCGAGGGTAGAAGACCTTATCACAAATTATGAATGAATGAGTACACTGACTGCTGCCATTGTCCTTGTTAGACTGTTATACACATATGAACCTATGGAGCAGTGTAGATATACTGCTATACCTTGCTGAAGTCATATTTCTGCTGTGCTGCCATGTCATCCTGTGCCACTTTATTTCCACATTGTGTCCATAGGTTATCCCTTCAGACTCCTGGAACAGAAACATACACAGGTCCATGACACACCTGTCATTGTGTAACAATACTGCCAGTACATCATACAGCATAATGTACACACAAGTAGGTTGCATACTTATGACACATACCAGCCTACAATATCTGTGGGGTGACTACTACAAGTGGCATGCCAAAATAATACTGTGTTATACAAGTACATATGAAGTAATATAGTCACCCTGTGCATCAGACACATAGCAATATTTCCCTGCATCAGTGGGAAGCATGACAGGGATGTGGCACAGGTGTCATTACTTGCACAGGGTGTTGTGTGGGGGTGCTGGAGCCCTAGGATGGCCCAAATGGTTGACAGACAGCATGTGTGTGAGTCAGGAAAGGGAGCAGATAGATAGACCATAGAGAGTTGCTGTTTGTGTCTGTAGGTGACCTGCATGTGACAGTGGTGTGTGAGTGTGCGTGTGTACATAGTCAAGCTCAGTGCTAGCCCTACATGTGTGTATGTTGGACAGCTGTGGACCATACATGGTAGAGTGGACAGTTCACCATCTCCAGCCATGAACATGGGAACTGACTCTGCCAGGGGTTACACTGGCACCACCATGCCCAAGGTCAGACACAGTGCTAGTACCTGATGGTGACTGCTGTCTGCAGGGACAGTGTCCCTCATGGGACCACCCTGGACCATGAACCCAAGGCCTGCCACTTCTTTGTGTGGACAGCACACTCCCCTCTGTAATGCTGGACATACTGCCACACAGGTGCGATGGTACACGTGGACTCTCAGGAGATGGTGTTGCTGACCTACGTCCATGGGTCCAACACCCAACTCCAACCACACATTCCAGCACAATGTGTGGTCCAAGACAGGCATTGCCTCAGCCCACTGTCTGTACACTGCATCAGTGAACAGATCCAGGGTGTCCTGAATGTGGTGGAAGCAGTCACGGATGTCAGACTGTGCTGCATCCATAACCCTAAGCATACGTCTGGTGTTCCATTCAGAACATGCCTGTGTCTCCATGATGGCCCAAAACATGCACCAAGTGACCCATGGTGTGATACCTGTAACAGGTGGTGGATGGATAGCACTCACTGGAGCCGTAGCTGGCACACTTTCCTGTGCAATGTCTCCACCGTCTGACTCTCCAATATCTATGGCCTGTAGGGACTGGTTATGTGTGAGCATACTGACTGTGTGTGGTGACAATGGGGGCAGAAGAGGGATGTCAACCTCTGGGACAGATTCAGCTCCCAACAACCCCTACCAGTGCCTTACTGTAGTCTCCATCATCATCAGAGCCTGAAGAGACACTGACATCAGGTTGTGTTGATAAACCAACACATAAAACCCAGTACACATATCTTAACAAATATAAACAACAACAGATTTCACTGCCTAAGGCATGTACCATCAACCTTTCAGTTTTTAAAAGGCATGTCATATTAATTGCCTCATGTAAAGCAGGAGGCTTAACCACTCTTAACTATAATGCAAAAGTCTTTCTGTTCATTCAGCTATACTCTTGTGATTACCCACTCTAAGAACCTTAGGTAAATTGCTGAAGAAATAAAGACCAACTGAAGAAAAACAAGTAAACAGTGACAATACCTCACCAAACCAAAAGGCAAGAAGGCACAACAAAGTTGCTAGATAAAAGAACTTGACAATTTATTTGTAAAAATAATAAAATAAACACGTGAGCACTTTCATTTAACAAATTTAAACTTCATCAGACAAATTAATAAAATCAATCTGAAATTTAAAATAGTACACTCTACTTTCTGATTGGATGAAACTACTGACATCATCCCAAGAAAATTAACCCCTCGTGTCCCAGTGTTGAACAATTTTTACAATACATAAATACTACTGCCTCTTTTTTACATTTCACTTGGGTTGTTAACATTGACCATATGGACTATTTAGATGTTCATCTCTTCAAGGATGAAACCAATGGGATGTATGCCACAACTATTTACAGAAAATAGACTTATTCCAACTCTTTCCTTCATTATAGTAGCTCACACCCTGAGCACCAAAAGAGATCAGTTGTTAAAGGTCAGTTGGTAAGAGCTGCATGGATGATGTCAAGGGATGAAGATTTTGAATTGGAATGTATTAATTTGAATCACATTTTTCTGAAAAGGGCATACCCTTTAGAGTTAATCATCAGAATAGTAAAAGAGGTCACAGAAAATAGGGAATCAGGTCACTTTAGACCGATAGTTAATAGCAATATTTTAGAATGTTACCATTTGATTTGCGAATCCAGTTTGTTTCATGTGACACAGAATTCTTGGACAGAAAATTGCTCTCATATAGGGGACATTGATTCTTTTAGTTTGGAAGCTAACCATACACAGAATACCTTTTCAGATCAGAATACAAATAGAAGGAACACTAATGTATTTCTGAAATCTTTAACTATTACCTATAGTGCAGATTCTGACAGTTTAAGAAAGATTTTTCAGAAGAACCGGGACATCTTTATGGAGGATGTAGACATTAGGACCCGGTTAGGACACAGGCCAACAATAACATACAGGAAGGGTAGAAATTTAAAAGATCTCCTCAAGAGTGGACACCAACTGCATGGGTACAACCGTTTGGGTACATTCAAATGTGGAATATGCAATTGGTGTCATAAAATTAAAGCAGGTGATTCATTCATTATTAATAATCTGGAATACAGTATCAAAGGTAGATATAGCTGCTCTTCTAAAGCAATGGTATATGTGTTTATATGTGACCTATGTCCAGTATATTACATAGGTAAAACAGAGAGGAAATTTAGTCACAGACTCTATGAACATGTATATGCCATCAAAAAGAACAACTAGAATAATGCCTTGGCAAAACACATTCATGCCAACACTGACCAAAATTTTAGATTTATGGCTATTGACCATGTGGACATAGATAAAAGAGACCATGGAGTGTCCATTTGGAAGTAAAAGAACTAAAATGGTAGGTTTTATTGAAAGCAGACAAGTGGCCAGGCATCAATGAAATAACTTCCATCACACCTGTATTAAAACTCAAAGTCCTAGAAAGAAACAAAATAGTTGAAGGGGCAGTATGATATTTAGCATGAATAAATAGTATAAAATCATTTCCTATTGCAGGGATATGTGTGTATATATATTCATATATATATATATATATATATATATATATATATATATATTTTTTTTTTTTTATTTTATTTTATTTTACATTTGTTGACCGGGATAGTCCAACTGGATACATGTCCATTTTCAGCGGAGGCCTGGGGAGAAAAGCTCCGAAGGAAGTTCCACAAGCATCTTAACAAAGCACACATTTATCACAAGTTACAAAGTCTGTTGATGAGTATCAGTTATACATGGACTCAAACATATTATATAGCTTAATAAAAATAGCACAAGACATTTGAGTTACAAAAATAGTATTGGTATACAAAAGAAGATACACATTTAGTCAGGCTTGGAGCCTGGACATAACCACTGAGACATGAAATACTGCTTGATACATTTCTTGAATCGAGATAAAGATGTTTCTAGGGTAAGGTCAGCAGGTAGAGAGGTCCAAATTTTGCCAACATAATTGGCGAAGAGGCTGAGTTGTTGGGTTTGATAGTTTGTACTACCATTCTATTAGATGAGCATAGTGGTCTGAGGTTAAGGTGGGGATAGATAATGTCTTTTAGTGCCAGAGTATTATCAAGTTGTTTGAGTACTTTATGAGCCAATATAAGTTTGTTATACTGAAACAGTATGGGTAGCTCTAGCCATCCAAGATTACTTAGGTTTATACAGTGATGTGTTCTATAGGGCAGGCCAGTGGCAAATCTAGCTATGTTATTGTAGCAGCTAGAGAGTTTGTTAAGTTCAGTTTTATTTAAGTTGTTAAGAACAGGGGAGGTATAGCATAGAGACTAGATTGGAACGGGCAATGGCAGTTCTGGTAAATGGGGTTAGGAATGGCTTTATCCTATATAGTGATCCAAGTTTTTTAACAGTTTTGACAGTTTTGTTGATGGGCACATCAAATTTAAGATTATTGCCGATAATAACTCCTAATAGTTTTGTGTGGAGATCTGGGGCGATTATGGTACCATTATTGGACATAATGGTAAAGGATAACAGTGGGGACCTTTGCGTGGGGGAAAAAGTAGGAGTTTTGTTTTGCTGGGATTCAAAATCAGACAGCGGTCAGCAAGCCAGTTTTCAACTCGGTTAACAGAACTCTGGGTTATTAACTGCAGCTCTAGTTGGGAGGTGGCAGTGCAGATCAATGTGGAGCCATCCGCTTATTGGATGCAATTAACCTTTGGAATGACAGCGTGAAGGTCATTGATAAATATGGAAAACAGAAGTGGTCCCAGAATAGATCCCTGGGGGACACCTAGGGTGTTAGGCAGGAGGTTATATAGTTTGTTATGCCATAGGATGGCTTGTTGCCTATTATCCAGATACGATTGAAACCATTGGAGTGAGTGACTGCCCAGAGACATTGTTTTCAGGGTGTTGATAAGTAGATGGTGGTTGATCACATCAAAAGCCTTTGATAGATCCAAGAAGAGGGCAGAGGATGATTTGCTATTGTTCCTGTTATGGTTTATGGTATTGGAGAAGGAGAGTAGGGCAGTGGTGGTACTATGATATGGCCTGAAGCCATGCTGAGAGATGGCCAATAGATTGTTCTGAATTATATAGTACATAATTTGTTTCTGGATGCATTTTTCCATAATTTTAGTAAGTGATGACAAGATAGCTATGGGCCTAAAATTGGACAACTCAGTAGAGCTACCACCTTTATGGAGGGGTATGACATGAGATATTTTCCAGATCGAGGGACTTTTGCTTCAGATATGGAACAATATGTTAGAATGGAGATAGGGTACACTATGGAATCTGCAGCTTTTTGCAATTATTCAGGAGGGAGTAGATCAGCAGCTAAGGTAGTGGGTTTTAATTTTTTTATTAGGGAATGAGTGAAGGATGTAGGGACTGTATGGAAGCTAAAGGTGGATTGGAAGCTGGGAAAGGTTACCTGTGTGTTAGAGGAGTTAAGAGGTAATTGGCTAGCTAGGGCTTGGATAGTCTCAGTAAAGAAATAATGAAGGTGTTAGTGACATTCTTTGGTGATTTATAGGCTAAAGGAGGTGGGGTAGTGGGTTGACCTGGGTGCAATAGTTTATTTAATCCTGCCCAGAACTTTTGTGGATTATTTTGGTTTCTGAGTTGGAAGTAGTAGTTTGTTTGTCCAGTAAAGTGGATTTTTTTGTCTCATTCCTTAACTGCCTAAATTTAATTTGGTCTAGAGGTGCATGTGTAGCACACCATGTATCCCATGCCTTATTTCTGAGTTTGATTTTAGATCTGGTCTCTTTAGAGAGCCATGGTGCTATTTTTGTTTTGGTCCTAGTAGAGTGGGCAGGAGCATGAGAATTGAGGATGGTGAGGAATTTATTGTTAAAGTAGGCAACAGCCTCTTCAAGGGGTAATTATTTTATGACCAACCATTGACATGATTTGAGTTCCTCTTGAAACTTGATAGGACTAAAGTTCTTATTATTTCTTACTGTTCTGTATGAGGGCTGGTGCTGGTTATTGGTTTTATGTTTGCAAATAAAGGTGAAAAAGTGATCACTGAGGTCATCAGGGATGGTACCTGAAGTATACATTTGGGGATGGCTATTGATTAGTATCCAATCTAGTATACTCTCTTTCTGATTACGTTTTCCTATCCTGGTGAGGGTGGATTTGACCTCTGAAAACCCATATAGGTTTACATGTGTGGTAGGAGATTGTGAGGAGCAGGTGTTCCAGTCAATATTAAAATCTCCAAGTACTATGGTCTCTTGTGGATAGTTATTTGCTAACCAGTAGAGGATATCTTCCTAGGTGTTGGTATTATTCCCTGGGGGAATATATATGCAGACAATATTTATATATTTATTTTTATTAATCTGGGGTTTAGTAGAAAGTATTTCTGCTTTGTTAACCTGGGGTGGTTGTATGGGAACTATTTTAACATTTAGTGTAGATTTAAAGAGTACAGCTATCCCATCTCCCTTCCTAGTGGTTCTGTCAAGTCTGAGTATATTATACCCAGGTAGTAGAACTTCATTATCTAAGGTTCCTGGCTTTAGCCAGGTTTCAGTTAGACAGAGTATTTCAGGGGAATGGATTTCTAGGTGGGCGTGTAAGTTATGGACTTTGTTATTTATGCTTCTATTTAGATGGCAGATCAGAAGGGAGTTGGGTGATCTATTGATAGATATCATTTTGATAGGGTTATCAGCATTTGAGGTAGAGCTATCTGGAGTGATAGGGTCAGGGTTTGGGTGGATATCTCCATCCTTTGTGAGGTTGTAGTGTAAGTTCATGGTATGCTTCAGCAATGTGTTTATAAGTTTTTGATACTGTTTAGATTTTGAGCTGATGTATCTAGGTTTAACAGGCTGATGGTAAATAGAGTCTAAGGAGTTGGGTATAGGACAAATTAGGGAGTGTCCTGCCATATTTGACGCAGTTGGGGTGGTTTGACCTTTATGATAGTGAAATCCTAAGTAGTATTGATTTTCATAAGTGGAGATGAGATATAAAATTAATAAAAAGCATAGTAGGGAGAGTAGTGACAGTGTTTTAAGTGGTGGCATGGTTGGAGTCAGAGATAGATTATTAATTCTAGAGTCACCAGGGTTCTGCAGATGGATGGTAAATGCTAGGTGTGTGAGGGCTGGGTTAAGAAGTGGAGCACAAAGCTGTTGGTTCAGGTAGGAGGTGAGGTGTAAAATGCTGACTGGTTCAGATATGAGGGGGTGTGGTTTAGAGGGTATAAATTTGTCACTAGTGAGGGTGGGTAGGGAATTGGGGGCAGGGAGAGGTGCGGAGTGAGCCCGAGTGCAGTGAGGGTAAGCGTAGCAGGTCTAAACCAGATACAAGGATCTTAGAAACTGCACTTACTGGTAAGTATGCTAGGATTTTTAGTCAGGGTTTAAGTAGTCTTTTTAGTTTAATTTTTACTGCCTAAAGTGTACTTTTGTTCAATGTAGTAGCACTTTTCTTGTTTTCTTTCCATTTAGTGCAAAATATAAAGGGAATGCTTATTGAGGCATTTAGTATACCTTTTAGGGATAAATGGTTTGATATTAGCCAGATTTTTATATTTTTAGGGGTAGATCCACTAATACCTAAAAGTACTTTAGACCCAGGGCAGCAGCTGTGGTATAACAGAGAGAAATTAGTAGATAATAACCTTATATTAGAATTGTTTTTAACATTTATAAGAAGATGTGTATTCTGTATATCCTAGATGCATTAAGAATAGCATGTATGCATTTATTTATTCATTTATTTACTCATTTACACATTATTTAAGGTTAATGATTTATGTACAACAGTTTGGCACAATTACAAATGTTTAGAATTTTTTATACACACACATATATATATATATATATATATATATATATATATATATATATATATATATATATTACAGAACTTCAATTTATTATGGGACACGAGGGGTTAATTTTCTTGGGATGATGTCAGTAGTTTCATCCAATCAGAAAGTAGAGTGTACTATTTAAATTTCAGATTGATTTTATTCATTTGTCTGATGAAGTTTACATTTTTTAAACTAAAGCACTCACATGTTTATTTTATTATTTTTACAAATAAATTATCAAGTTCTTTTATCTAGTAACCTTAGGTAAATGTTCCAGAATGGAACATACAAACATTCTACTCTGGTTACACACAAACTTCAGTGTACATAAGGCATTATTCTGGCCCTTAACTTTAATAGCATATATGTGTTCTGTAACAAAACAATATCAAGCTTACCAGGAGCAGGACCACGGCCTTGGACAACACCTGATGGACCTGTAAAAAGTTAAGAGTGAGGTACTGTCAGTACCACTGCATGTTGCAGCACAACAAGGTAATACATGTATATATCTCACTTGTACAGTAGCTACTGTGTTATTTGATGAATTGGTGACATTATGTGTATAAGTGTACAACTGAGCTTAAACCTCACCACCCAAAGCAAATAGACCTGACACCCACATAAAAGTATGTACAGCTTGACACAATGACTGCTACACTATTAGAATGGTGATCACAGTAATCTTACCTGCATGTGTCTCTGCTGTAGATACTGTGGAACCTACCTACAAGATGTGTGGTGTGATGGATGCCTGGGAGCTTTTGTGTGTTCCTTGGTTCACCAGGAATTCTTCACTAGCCAAGAGTAGTTGTTCTACTGCAGGTCTTCCACCACTGATGGCATGATCCCTGGCTACATCAGATGCAGCATTCACCATGTCTATTCCATGGTGTTGAACCTGCTCATATGTCCTGTCCTGGTGGCCACTGGCATTCACATTCCAGGCAAGTTCTGCTCACAATACAGCCTGCTGTTCCCTGCTATGCCCCCCCCTCGGATAGCAGGATGTGTTAATGCTGCCTTAGTCCTTCAAGTATTATTTCATTCTCTGCATCTGTGGTACATTATTCATGAAAGACAACACAAGGGGAACACATTACAGGATCAGATATGTGGCCATCCACTATGTACAGATACAGCAAGGACAGAATGGCCAGCACTATCCACTGCTTGCTCACACATGTCATACCTCACAGTGTGACAACATACTAAGTGTGTGGATACAACCGAGATATTATCAATACTGAGACATTTCCCTGTGTGCCATGAGAGATTCTGCACTGTGATCATACACCCAACAGTCTGGTCTACTGTGGTGTGTCCCCTAAGGCCAACCACCCAATAATACATCATAAGTCCAGTGCCAGACAAATAGCAGTGTGCTATTACAACCACTATAAATGGACAGCCCAACAATACCAGTGTGCCACAATGACAAAAGACAATACAACCCTGAAGTACTGTACATCCCCTATAGGTGTAAGACAGCAGGATATCAAATGACATATCATTACCACAGGTTTAAGACAGGCTTTCTGCTGTAATTCCTATTCCCCATATTTTATCCTCCCATCTGCATCCTATTATACACAAAAATCAGTTACATACCTGGTGGAGTGCAGTACTTCTCTTCTGAAATGTGCTACTAATAATGTTTTGCAAAGGCATGCTCTGTGTGAGGAAAGTCTCATACAGAATGTTTCCCCATAGCCAGCTGCTTGCATTTTTAACATGCTTCTCATTAGCAGGCAATTGCCTCTAAGCCAATCTGTGCTTCTGATATGCTAATTGCAGCCAAAACAACTGAACTGCACTATCATTAGTCAATGACATGCACCACTGTGCAATATATAAGGCCTTCATGTAGACCAGGGTCCCTTTCTTAGCTGTTGAGATGGACATTACTGGGGTGAGGAGACTACATCATTACAGAGGGTAGATTTGTAGCAGAAACCTTTACATAGAGCTATCTGTACCACAGGCTGCAGCTGCTGCTGCAGGTAATAGACATAGACAGAGAATGCAAACATTTTGGAGGACAGCAAGCTGTAGGTGCATCTGTGTCAGCTGTGTCAGCCTTGTTGTAGAGACAGAGCCAGGGTGAGTGTACCTTTTACATTCCAATTAAGGCATGTGTTTAAGGTACATATGTTAGGCAACTGTGTCAATAACAGAGTACTAGGCGACATATAGTAATGATATACGGATATGTGAAGTCTGTCCCTACCTGCAGGCCTGTGACTTTCAGCACTGAAAAGCAATTATTCAATTTGCAATGCTTTGTGTGGATAAAGAGTGCATGAGTCATTCATTAATTTCTGTCTTCACAATAATGTAATTGAAATGCAACACAACACTAGATTTGAGCCCAGGACTGTGTGTGGTGAAATGTATTGCATGCAAGGCATTTAACAGACTGAGCTACTGAATTGCTGTTACAGCAAGTACATTTGCAAGATATATGTGCACATAAACAGGGTGTGACAAATGTTTTCTACATTTATCAGTATGTGCATGGCTTTATATGGCTGTATTTCTGCACTAGAGTCCCAGTTGAACATGTATTTTCCCATTAATGCCTCAGCAGGTGACTTTCTGCATGTTGCTGATAAAAGGGCACATTTACCTGTGAAAACAGGCCTCAGTTACATTCATTATCATGTCTTTGGCTGTCTAGTGGTGTACTATTGCACCAGAGTTCAAGGTACACTCCCATTTTTTCCATTATTTTTAATCAAGTTTGTGCGGTGTGCCACTGTGTGCAGCTCCACTGAAACATGCCTAATGACTATAACTGGCAATTACTATGTTTTGTTTAAACCACCTATTTTAAGTAAGAGTTTTGTGGTGTGGCAGGTTAATGCAGTGTGCTGCAGGTGTGATGGGCACGGGTTTGAACCACGGCAGAGGTGTTTATTTTCTACATGTGTCTTACTATGTTATAAACACATATAGTCATTATAGCTCTATTTAGCTGAGCTTAGCGAAGCTGTGTGATGCGGCATGTCGCACAGCGCCTCACTAAAAAGTATAAAGAAAAAAGGTGAGATAGGAAAGTGGTGAAATGGGGAAAGCAGGGGGAAAAACATAGTGAAAGGCAGAGAGGGATGTGCAGGAAGGGTTTAGGAAAGAACCATAGCTATCCATTTCTTGTACATCAACCACTGTGCACTTTGGCAGAATTTGTAGATGAATTTGGACTCTCAAACCCCAGAGAGAGGTGTGAGGACAACATAACTGCATTGTCAATCCAGTTGGACCAAATTACATAGGTCCAGTGGACACATGTGAGAAATGGAGTGCTATGTATGGGACAACATTTTTTGGGGCAGATTCCCATTTTTGTTTAAGCTGAGAGTGGAATGTTGGGGAAGGGACATAGACTCATGAGGGGGAGGTAAGCTGGGTAGGTGAGGATGCAAACAGACGAGACAGACAAGACAGCAGACAGGGGTGGTGTGTGACACATGAGGGGGTGAACAGCTTGGACAGGGAGGTTGTTGTCGAATTCCAGTCCCATGTGCCTCCAGACAGCAGCAGTATAACCCACATCCCCACCCATGGGACTATCCACACTGCTCCTTCACTGCCTTGTGGATGGCAGTGCTGGAGGCTGGGAACTGGGGCGAGGCTGCCCCACCAGGTTGGCCAACATTTTCTCATTCCAGCGCTGGCAGCGGTCATAGCCATGATGGACTATTCTGTGCACCAAGACCAGCAGCTCAGCCTGGCATGACAACTCTCTCTCTGTCACTGGTCCCAGAGGGGAGCCCATCCCCATCCTATGGGGCAGCACTAACCAATGACACAGGTATTGCAGGGGCAGCAGAGGGGGCACCACTGGGCTGGGTCCCAGATGTGCTGAGACCCAGTGCCATAGCTGGTTGAGGCAAGGTAGGGGGATCAGTCAGAACCAGCCTACCTTGAAGTGCTGTGGTAACTGAGGCATAGCAATAAGATGGGGTTAGTTATGAACAAATCATTGTTAGTATTAACAGCATGGAACATCATATTAATTATCCCCAAATACATAACAATGTATATTATGTATGACACAACATGAAATAGCAGAACAGTCAGTATGTTAACAGCATGCCAGTAACAGTTAAATGATAAGGGTAACCACATGGTTAATTTAACAAGACATGTTAATGTGAAAGCATAAGAACACATAACAATAATAAACCACACAAGGCCAACAAAACAGTTAATTTAACTAGATATGTCAATATGAAAGCATAATAACACATAACAATAATAAACCACATTTCCCAAAATATAGTTGCTTTAACAACATACATTAATAATAAACCATAATAATATATAACAATATTAAATACCTGCAGATAAGGGGTGGGGAAGGAGAGAAAAACAGTCCATTAGTGACATTGCAGATTATATCCCTGAAAACAGTGGAAAAATTAACTCTACAGGTATGTATTGTTAGTTTTGTGTACAGTGACTACATGTCGCCTATAGGTATGTAGCACATGCATACTTCTCAAACTTTTTCATGGGACAGTATGGGCCAAGCAATAACAAATGCAGGTACACAACTAGACAGAACACTTGCACTTAATGTGGACTTATATAACTACCAAGGTGTTCTGTAAGCAGATTTTGTAATACTTTGCATTCCAGGTAATCATTTCTGTGGTAATCCTGTGACAGACAGATTATGCAATATTAATTACAGTACAAGAAATCATGACACTTGAGAGGCATGTTTGTGTACAGTTCATAAACTAGACAGCTGTCATGCCTTAGTTGCCAGGCATGGAAGAGAACCCAATAGCTGGGACTGCAAGGGACATCTGCAAATAATGTAATAATTGAATGCAGCAACTTAATACAGACATGCAAAGAATACAGCTATACTGGAAGTAAACAGATTTATTTAAGAATCAGCGATGCTGGTGAACACATTATTTTTACTGATTTAAAAACTCTGTGAAATCTAAACACAATATCTGCCCATAACATGGGCTACCTTACTCATATACCTTTTGTTCCTGGGGAGAGAGAAAATGTGAGCATTGCATGACTGATAGTGGGCTAAAGATAACATTGAACCATACTATGAGTTGAGCAATGCAAGTTATAGGACATTCTTTTTGCATTCTAGAACTATTACAGTGTTATAATTGACTGCACTGATACTCGAACACACATGCATGGAATACAGTCGTACTGCATATAGGTTCATAGGTTCATAGATTAGTACTAGGCTAACTGCCCTTGTGAGCCATTTTAAGCCTAGCCAATTATCCCTTATGAGACTCAAACCCTGCACCTTGTGTTTATAAGGCAAACACCTTAACCATTAGGCCACCCTCCCAACCCAATATATTAAAACAGCTTTATTTAAGTATCAACAATGCTGATGATTTTGTTTTGTTATTTGCTTTGAAATATCTGTGAATTACACAGACAATATTTGCCCGTGGAGTGGGCTACCTCACCCATATACATTTAATACCTGACGTAAGAGGAACCAAGAGCATCATGTGACTGATATTGGTCTGGAGACAGCCTTGGACAATACTATGAGTTAAGCAATACAGTTTGCAGGCCATTAGTTTTGCATTCAACAGCTATTGCAGTGTTACACTTGACTGCAGCAACCTTACCATGTACAATCAATGTATACAGCTCTACTGCAATAGTTATGACAACACAATCCTGCTGAACACCATTTTGCTTACTGTTATTAGTATTGTTTATTGAACTTCAGTTGTTATTGTTCATGTATTGCACTACAGCTCTAATTGCCCATTTATTGCACTACAGTTCTACTTGACTATTTATTGCACTATAGTTTTTCTTGTGTATACTTTATTGCAGTACATGCGTTACTCTTTCTTGCTTATTGCACTACAGTTAGCATACTAAATCCATACTTACCATACTCACGGTGTAACCTGGCCAGGTGCCCCACATGGGACTTGACATTGCGAGCCCTCTCAGCCGCAGCTGTTGGGCAAGAAGCACACCATTATGCATACCAGTTTTGCAGACATTCAGCTTGCATATTGGTAAAACAGAGGAAAAATTAATTACATATTTGTGGGGCATTCCCTGCTCTTGCCTCTTGGACCCAGGTGTCTAAGGTTCCCCTCTTTCTCCTTTTCAGGTCATCATAATGGTGATGACACTGCTCATCCATGCAATGGTAACACTGGTGAGTTCCCTGGCCAAGTGGTCCCAGGCCTCTGCCTTACACTTTGAGACCTGGAATCTGCCCTGCATCAGCTGGGGCTCATGGTTTTTAATAGAAGCCCAAACATGACCCTGGACTCCTGAATACACCACCTTTGCACCTGAAAGTGCATACCTTCAGAACACCGCCAGCCATACCAACAGCTGATTGAACTTCAATGAATGATGCAGAATTACTGCCTATTGGGCTTAATATAGGCTGTTTTCCTGCCCTTATACATCATTGAGCAATGTTCAAAAAAGTGTCGCATCACTTAGCAACTCGCAAATCAGCTAAGCAAAGCCAAACAGTATAAAAACTTGCAGAACTATTGTTTTAGCGAGGCTTAGCACCACGCAGAAATGGGTAGCTGTTAGCATGTTTATGCACTGCTTAGCAAGAATGAGCAGTGCTTAGCAAAGCCAAGCAGTGCAAAAAATCACAATAGTTTAATGAAATTAAAGAAAATAGTACATTCATTTACAGACATGTTCTGCCTGTTATGGACTCAAACCCAAGACCTACTACACATAAGATTGTAACTCTACGCATGTAGCTACTTGGATGTTATGAAAGCTGGTATGCCTTCACATATACTACTAGACTACCTGTTACTATTGCTGAATGCCTTGCTGTGCCACATAAACATGCTTAGACACACCTGTAAATAAATAATTAATTACATCCAGTTTCTATTTTTAGATGTCTGGCGGGTGTCGGCTATGTATGTATAAACTCTGCTTGGCTCTGCTGCACTCCGCTCCACGTTACGCAAATGACAATTGAAAAAAAAAGAAAAAAAGAAAAAAGTAATTATAATAATTAATTACATTTGGTTTCTATTTTTTGATGTCTGTCAGGTGTCAGCTGTCTATATGAGAGCACAGCTTGGCATTGCTGTGCTCCATGCCATGCAAACATGCAGCTAAAAAAAAGCATAAAACATCATAAAAATGAGATATTATACATTTAACACACTTCACAACATTACAGCAGTGGCAGGGAGCAGTAAAAGGAGACTCACACACATCTGCAGCCACGAGTAGCTGCTACACCTCTGCCTACACTGATTTGATATCCATATTCCTCGTCTCTCCCTCGGCAGTGTGCCAACATTAATATGCATGGCGTGCTGCTGAGGGGGAACCGTGGCCGTGCACATAGATACATTCTATGTAGCCTCTACACTGTGCCTACATGGATTTTATTAAATCCTGGGAACAATCTTTCTATGTCAAACAGCACCTGGTATGAATGGAAAAAATATAGCACACAGACTCTTAGATATATACATACAGGCACACACACACACACACACACACACACACACACACACACACACACACACACACACACACACACACACACACGGCAAATGAGTTGCAAAAAGATGTTACCGCTTATCAAAATAAAAACATTTCTGAAAGAAATTTAACTCACTGATGTGCAGAACTCCACAATACCCCCCCCAAAAAAAAAAAAAAAAAAAATATATATATATATATATATATATATATATATATATATATATATGTGTGTGTGTGTGTGTGTGTATTATATATATATATATATATATATATATATATATATATATATATATATATATATATATTAATTACAAATGGCTGTAGCATTCCTGATGACTTCTTTCAAGACGTCTCAATGTTTGCTACTACTTCATCTATACAATTAACTCTACATAGCACCATTTACCCAGAGCAAATCTTACCTTTCCTGCTACTAATTTAAAATAATTTCCAAAAAGATACTGTATACATACATGTCATTTTCAAAAATGCATTATTTAATAAAGAAGTTTAAAAAAATACTGATAAAATAATAAACAACCTAAAAGAACAAATTCTGAAATATCCCCTTAATATCTTTCTTTGGTTTGCTAAGCAATGCAAAAACCACACAAAGCATCCAAACTCATTTACTATACTTAGTGCCCTTAATAAATGAAGTGTTTTTCAAGACAATTGGAAATATGCCACAATCAAACACTTCCCTATGGTCATGTCAATAAGCAACTGTTGGCTTTAGGCTCATATCTAACCTTCTCTTGCTGGAAAACTCTTGGGGGAAAAAAAAAAAAAACGAGTTCTCTTGCAGCACCATGGCTACGTTAACTACAGTTTTCTGTGCAGACATCATCACATCTTCTGTGCAGGAAGAAGCACACACCAAGCATTATGGCCAGGGAATGACAACATTCTTTCAAAAGGAGATGAAGAGCTGTTAATAGCATACTCTTTAACTATCTTACTAGGGACAAAATAACTTACAAGCTGCTCTTAAGCAACTTAAATAACTATTAATTTAGTTCTAGTTTAATACAGTGGTTTGTCAGCTGCCTCTATATTCATTCATCGTCATTCAAAATTGTCACTTCAGTATCAGAATCATTTCCATTGTGCCAATGAATTCCAAAATGTTCCATCCTATCCTCATCCTTTCCTTATTATTCAACCTCCTTCCCAATTCATCCATCCATGCTGACAAGTCACATCCATCTCCTATAGCAACCCCAAAAGCAGCCACTACCATTCATGGCGATTACTAGGCAAGGGGGAATACAGGTATATTTCCTGCCTTTCTTCTGTTTCACACACACACACACACACACACACACACACACACACACACACACACACACACACACACACACACACACACACACACATGTCTGTGTATAATTTAGAAGTCACCTATCTGCTTACCATATTTCTTTGGGGGAGAATGTTGTGTGAGCGAATGTAATTTTGGCAAATGCAAAAAGAGTGTATGCTGTTTGCCAAAATTACATTCAATGACAATGTAGTTTGCTTCTTTCTCCACTGTTGTGTGACCTTGGATTTGGTATATATAAATCCCAGGTAGGTGTTTTTCCACACTGAAGGGTGCAGGGATGCTTGCCCCTCTGCCAAAAAAAAAATGTTGAGTTGTTCGTCTAAGATCATTTTGCTAAATGTTTTTTTTTTTTTCTTTTTTTTCCCTTCACTGAAATTATCTTCATTGACTCAACATTAGTTCGTTTTTGGAATGTAGGAGGAAAACAGAGCACCTTGAGAAAACCTACATGAACACAAAAAGGAGATGTAGATTCCACACAGAAGGCAGCCCCACAGAGACTGAACTGGAGATCCTCTTGCTGTGAGGTGGCTATGCTACTCCTTGTAGTGTTGTGCCACCCTCCTTACCAGCCCAGTTACACAGATAGCATAGTCACAGGTCATCAGCATTTGAGACAATCACTAAAAAATAGCTAGAAGGTGACCTGTGGAGATTACCATTTAATAACAACCAGAAGACAACCTGCAAAAATGAATTGCTTTAATAAAATGGTTTGCTACTCCATCCTATGGTATCATATATGTGATCTTTATATGTTACTCCCGAATAAAACTTGCATCTATGCACTAGACTAGCAATACCTTGACAAGTGCCATACTAGAATCTACTCCCATCTCCCATTTCAGATAACTCTATCAACAATGCTTGTACTTCAATGGCTATTTAGGATAAATAAGATCAAAAATGAATTCACTCATTTCTAGACAATGGAAAATTTCTCATAAATCCATTTTCAAGGACAGCAACCATTGGAAAGGCATACTGTTAGCTCCATCTCCATATGCATTTCTGTTGGCTGCAAATGCCTCACAAAAACAAAACATCACCCATCTTTACTAACAGTTGTTTACAATGTTTGCAACTTTATTTAATCACCCACATTATTATGAAGACTGCTGGACAGTCTTGCTAAAAGTAAACTGGATAGCTGTTAATGAACATTCAGATCTGGTACAGTTTTATTTTCTATTTAATATAATCAGACTAGAAGTATGTCCATTTCTAGTTAAAAGATTATTAGGATCTATTATCCAGTGTAACCATAAATCATATGCTAATGATGTCATAATAAGGTACCCTTTTGGATGGAAAAATTTCACTCTCTGTCTATAGTGAGTCCCAAAGCCTGAGACTCCTTACCTCACACACTCAGAGAATTTGTAGACAACTCGTAGCTCAAGAATGCAAAAAAAAAAATTGATAACAGACAAGCTGTGGCATGACCTGAGGGATGGTTATTTTGTCCATTTATTTTACCAATCCTTTTTTCTGTTTTCCTAGTCCTCTTCATCTCTGATAAGGTCATGCCTATAGTTGAACATGAAAAACTTGAATTCAGGCAAAAAAACTTCTGCACTTATGTAGGTACAGTAAATATGATGTTCTGTGCCTGTTTGTGAATAATATTGAATATAATTTATTTTCTTTAATGTTTTTGCATTAAGTTATGTAAATGTTCATATGTGATCAAAACTCTGTTTGAAAAGGGAATCAGTGCCATCTATTTTATCCCATTTAGTCTCTGTGCTATGTTGAAGCATATTTATCCAATCTAATTTTATACATTTTTTCCCCTTTTTGCTCCTAGTTAGTGCATAAAGTAGATAGAAAAAGAAACTGTGCATTATCCTAGTAAACAAATTCCAATAAAATTGAAATGAAAAGAAAAAAAATGAAATGGTATACTTTGTTTCATCATACACTGCCTAGCCACTTAACGTATGCCAAGATAGAGAGGGAGATGGAATCATTTCCGAAATCTCCACTTTTGTTTGTTATGATGTTCAAATAGAAATTAATTTAGATTTCTTTACTTATAAAGAATTTTGTCATACATTATTAGCTTCAGCATGAAGAAATGTTTTGTTTAAAGGCATCTTGTTTAGAATTTATGGTAACCTGTTTTAACAGTTTTATTTTGTCATGGAGAGACACAAGGTTTTTGGTTTCTTTGTGGTGAACGTTGGATGTATTCTCATCATGTGTGAATATAGATTCCATTAAAATAAGTAGTTTGAATTTTACACATTTAGTTGTGTGTGTGTGTGTGTGTATACCTGCTTGTGCATACGTCTCTTTGCATGCATGTGTTTGCGTTGACTTTTAACTTCTGATAAGCTTGAATCATATGGAAAACAACAAACTACTAGTGCTCTCCTCTTCTTTTTAATTATTTTTCTTCCTATCAAGATTATTAGATTCTCTGGGTTTCCCTCTGTGTCCAGCTGTTTCTGTAATACCGATTTTTTGTTTTGAAGGTACATTATTTACTTTTATTGAATGAGATATTATGTATATGTTTATCGTCTGTATTTCTTCTTTGATTGATATGTAACATTATTAAATTGAGATTCCGGGATATTAATTTTGTTTTAGGCTGAAGGGTAGATATGCCATGGATCATGCATTATTATTCTTAGATGATTTGTTTCTGTGACGTATTAACATATAGGCTTCAAAACAAGTGACAAGATTAGAAAGCATAGCAAATGAAACCAAAATGTTATTTAAGAATTCAAGTCCTTCTGATGTTAAAGTTACATATTGAAGCAAGGAATTATATATAGGTCATTCTTGAAAATTTTATTATTATCTTTTTCATTTTCTATCCCTCTACATATCTTCATACTCATATAATCAACTTTGTGGTTATAACATGTGAGAAAAATGAGTTAATGTATTCATGTATTAACCACCTAAGTAATCTAATTCAATTAATGCTACAAGAAATGTTATACTAAGAGTTGTGACTTATTTAAATGCTAAACAGTTAGGGACTTAAACAAATCACTTTCCTTGCCTCTCTCATATAAAATATAAAATATTTTTTTGAAATAGTAAATGCTGTCCAATATAGAAAAGTATGAATATTGTAACTTGATGCCTCCGATTAGTCAGTAATAAGTACATTTTCTAAAGGTCACAGTGCCTGTAGGAAGGTTGCTTCAGGCCTTCACATTTCATGTACCATTTCTTTTATCTGTACCATGCAATCCCAGGTTATTGTTTAGAATCCACCCTCAGGCATTTTTGCAAAGACTAGCCTTTGAAATGATCTTGGTTCATGCATTTGTGAAACACTTAATTGGTGGTCACTCTGTTATTTGAGAGGTAGGACTGCACCAAATACAACAGTTAGGTCTTCCCAGTCATCTTATATTCAGAAGGTAGAAACAATGGTTAGGAGATTGTACAGAGTGGAAATCACCTTTATCTAAATGGCACAAAATATCATTATCCACACAGTCAGAAGAATTGTCTGCTTACCATCAGAGCATGTGCTATACAGCAATTTGGTCTACTTGACCCATGGTTGGGTGGCTACATGACACATGGAACCTCAACAACTGATATTTCAAGTCTCCTAATGTCTAAAGCATGCAGATTTAAAATGACTGTATGAAAAGAAGTTGTGATGATTCATTCTGCCACAGCACACTGACTCAGAGGTATAATTAGAACCCTACAAAAACAGTCATTAAATTTAATTTTCAGTGCTGTTTGTACTATATATCAAAAATAATTTGATATTTAATTTGCAAATTTGAATAAAAATGCTCTGCCTCTAGCACATTGGTTCTCAATGACCTTTAAGGCTGCTTAATGCTACTTATCTTTCATAATGGTACAACTTGAGTCTATTTCTTATTATTTTTATTTTTTAACTGACGTGTGAATATCAGGAGGAGCAAGAATGGAGAAATATATGCTGGCTACTTTAGATACAAATGAGTGTTAGGGGGTGTTTTTTCTGGTAGAAGGGTTTCTATAGTCTCTGATCTGTGTGGGCTGTTCTAGGTAGGCCTTGTCCATTTGTCAACTCAAAAAATGCCAATGTAATGTCATTGCCTTGGAATGAATAAAGCATTCTTTTTCATGGCATGGAAATTTTCACCCCCCATCAGATTATTTGTCTTCAAAACTGGACCCTGTCAGTTAGGTTTTACTTTGTCCTCACTCTCTGTAATGTGTGCTGTTTTCTTTTCACTTACCTTAAGGGAGTGTGAAGTTTTGTTTGCTTCACCTGCATTACCACGTGTATATTTCTATGCTGAATTTTTTTCATATTTCTGTGAAATGTAGTTTTGAGCACCATGATCTTTACTATATCCACTGACTTGACCATTCTCCATAAAGCATATTTTGTCTACTGAATACATATTAGATTAGCCATTATTTTGCTTCTTGTAAGCAGAAAGCTGCATTCCTGAGATCCTTCAGCCATAAATGCTATAAATTATGCCATGGAGATAGCTGCTGAAGAAGTCCATAGCCATGAATCACATACACTGTACACACATTATGAATCATGCTGAATGTTTCTTTGTTTAATTCCAGAATTAGAATTTAAACCCTAATATAATGAAAAAAAAATTTTCACTGGAACAGCACATAAACTTACCTTAGCATTTTAAGAGAAATGCAAGATATTATTTGATTATTAAAAATGTGCATGGATTGTTTAACAAAAGAGGTTAGATTGTCTGAAAGTAATGTAATGATATATACTGAGATCATGATTCTTAATGTAAACTGATGAGAGTATAGATGCAAAGACATGTCTGCTTAGAATTTCAATAATTTCCACTTCTAACAGGAGCCCAGAGGCTAGACATTATTTCTGAAGACATACACTTGCCTGATTCACAATCTTGTTATGACAGCAAAATGTAATACGGTCATGAAGAAATACAAACTCATAAATCATATTGTCTACTGAAGTTATATCCAGTATTTTCTTTTATTGTTTGACTAAACTGGCAAATATTGTTTTCTAACAGCAGCCGCTTCATTTTAGTTAACAGGACCTTGTATAGCATGTGTCAGTTACTCTATCAGAAAAGTATTTTATTTGTTTCAAATCTGCTTTACTTTTTTCAGCCATAATTACAGCTAAATATAATAGGACCATCAAGATGTGCGCTCTCTAACATGTCTTCTGTACATCTTATATTTGGAGATGGTAAGAGCTACCTAAATTATCAGAGCCGTGCATTGAGTGCTTCAACATATCTGGCAGCTAGCCCTTTAATAACGTATGAGTAATTCAGTCGGTATCCCTCATAATGAATAAATACACACTTGTAAACATGTGTCCATAAGTGTATGTGCATTAAATTTTTGTGTGTATTACTGTAGGATATAGTGTAATAAGGACAGCGCAAACCCTGGTTCAGCATGTCAGGATACCTGAATACCATTTGCACTAATAATTAACAGTACACTTTTCTTCCCGGTTGTGCAACCATGGAGTTATATATATATATATGTTTGGGGATGTGGGTGTCTCGCTCAGATGGGAGGTAGAGAGGGGCTTTCCCTTTGCAAAATCAAATGAGTTTGGTGGTCACTGAAAAGTGATATTCATCAGTTTGAATTTTTTTCACCAGGACTTTTACAATTGTGCATTGCTGCACTGATAAGAATCCCTAGTGTTTTCACTATAATAATAATTATGAAATGAAATACATCAGGATGTATAATAATGCAATAATTATACTTCTTGAATAAGATGTTTTATACAAAGCACATCTCATCCAGGTTATGTTCCATAACAGGCTTCAGTGTGTTTCTCATCACTTATAATAAGTAGTGTGTGTGGTATTTTATAAAATTTTCTACATACTCTTAATTTAAAGCAGAATGTATAAAATGCATATTTATTTATAGTCGGATTCAGTAGTAAATTTGCAGATAACTAAAATATCAGTTTTATAGTACTAACTTTCCAAATAATGGCACTGTCTTAATATTTAATAGGGGATGACGGATTTGTCGTCTGTTTACCTAATGCAGAGGATAACAATTTGATGTGTTACTCAGACTCCTGGCATTAAAATGCATGGCAGTCTAGAGTCATAATGATGTTTCCTTGTTAGTCTTATTATTTTAGTTTTCTTGCACTATTGCAACTAAGTTAAGTGAACTAGTAAATTCATGCCAAGGCAGAGGACTGACACCACAGAAAGGCTTTCCTACTATACACACTAAAGTTAATTTTGATTATATTTTCATATATGTTACATTTAGACATTCAGAGGTATCTGGTTATGAATTCAGTTTTCAACTGTTAAGAGTTGGACAAAGTCGGCATAATGAATGAATAACTTGTTCTCATAGCCAAAGACATCTGCTAGAAACTAATCACAGACATATTTTAAGTGCTATATGTCGTCTCTATCCTTTGTGTATTTTACTGGTAACAACTATATCTGTATGCACCATGTTTTTGAGTCATGTTATAAACATCTTTAATGTATCTGTACAATACCTGTCCAATGGGGTACATGACAAAACTGACTTTTAGGCATTTTGCCAAAATGACAGTTGACTGGCACTAGTCACTAAAAGGAGGAGTGTCCCTGCTCTTGCTTTGGATATTATTATTTATTGTATAGTAATACAGGAGGACACACAGCCCTAAAATGGATTAAAGAGATAGCCTTGACCCCCATAACTTTTTTATTTTTGTGAATTTCATTTTGCACATTTCCTAACATAGCTGATATTTGCAAATATTTTCAAAGCTATAACTTAGACTTACTTATATCTAGCAAACTGAATGTTTTCAAATGAAGAAAAAAAGAACTTAAGAAAATGAAGGAACGGTTATTGGTTATATCTGCACCTCAATATAAACTGTTAAAATTATTGTTGCAATATATTCATATTATTGCAGTGGAATAAATTAAAGTAGAAACTTACAAAATATAGTGTTCATTTCCATTTATTGTGTAACACCTCTCACACACAGACCAGAATTCCTTGGGATGCATTGCACTTTTCAGCAAAGCAGGAGCACATGCAAGGTATTGCATGGTGTCATATGGATTAACTAAATATGCATACTGAGAAAGGCAAAGCATCTGTTCATCTAGCTATGCTCTGGGGTATTTAAATGAACAGTGCAGAAAATGTGAAAGTAGATGCATCTATGCAAAGAAACACATGAGATGAAATGGGAGACACAATCCATCGATTGTCTGTGTGCCACACTGTGCAGCTCCTATTATAACCAGTAATGTGAGCTGTCAGACCAGCTACATTTCAAAAATAAGGCAGTACATGCGGTAGTTAAGTTGTGCGTGCTAGGGTGTCCCTTATTAGGATGGCATAAAGTGCTACATATATAGTGCTACAGTATTTGCAGCTGTAGATCTATGTTTTCCACATATGTGGACATCTGCCAGGTACATAAAATAAAGTAAAGGAGGTATATAAGAAAGTAGATAAAAGTGGGAGGCAGCAAGAAGGGGATATACAGTAGGAAAACATATAGGAGTGTGCAGGATGTAGCAAGGTGGGGTGAAGTGGGCAACTGCCCCAGGCACAAAGTCTTACGGGGGCATGATTGAGAGTTCCAGGTTACATTATTTATTTTTTTCTTTTTTATAACCGAAATGCTGCTATAGAACGGCCCTCCCTCCAGTTACACTTAATTTTTTTCTTTTGCTCTTTTGTTGAAGGGTTGTCCTCTGAAGAGGGCATGCATCTGTAGGAAGGTGATTGGTACAAAAAAGCACTTTCTACTGTTTCTTTTTAAGGCTAAAATCTTCACTTGAAGAATGGAGGGGTATGTTTTTCAGGAAACTGAATGCACTTTCTACAAAGCCAAAGCTGTTATTTATTTATTGTTCTTTTCACTTGAAAAACTTTAGGAGGTGTGGGACGGTAGGAAGCTGATAAAGCTAAAGACTTTTTTTGGCTCATTTGTAGAATTGAGGTAGTAGGGTACCACTTCATTGACTGGCACTGGGCCATAGATGAGGCAGCTATGGCTCTGAGGCAACTTTTTGTGGGATTAGGGCACCATGTTTTGCTTTATGTAGACAGAAGGGACAGGGAAAGTCAAAGCATGGTGCGGGTGGGGTTAAACAGCATGCAGGTTTAGACAAGCATGCATAGAACATCACAGTCAAACACTGGTGGATGTGCACTCATTAACATAAGTAGACATGGGACAGAATGAGCCAAACAGAAGGCAGACAAGTGGCGATGGGAGATTTAAATAATTCACAGTGCACGAGGCAGACCAAAACATGAAGGAGGCACTCTTGGATGGGGAAAGGGGCCAGTACAAGCAGCGGATTGTTATGTGCAGCTAAGCCCAGAGAGACATTACTGTTATCCATCATCACATAACAGATCAGGTTGGCAGTAGTATGAGCCCCCCTATGGCCTGATGTTTAGGGACAGGCAGGTAAGTGAATCTGCCATGTGGTCTAGGAGGTTCTCCATCGGGGTCACACTACTGCCCACTGTTCACTTTACTATAGTCTTCACTACTTCCTGCAGCTGTGGCTGGGGTACCCCAGGTAATGGTGCCATCCTAGCTGTGGAAGGACCCTCCTTCTGTTATCACTCCAGTGATGGCTTTAACAGTAGTAGGTTGTGTTTGAGGTGCTTGCCAAGCAAATCTGTCATCTGGGCCTGCAGTGAGGAGACACAATGGGAAGTTTGCCATAGGCGAATCCATCCTGACAAAGGACTGAATATATTTAAAAAACAGGTCAGCATTTGTGAGTACAGCTGACAGTGACTAGCCATTAACCTCTCCTTCCTCCAGCAATAGGTGAGATTATTATATAATTTTGCTCTTTGTGAAAAAGAAAGAGGATCTCTTGAGAATTGTGACAGGTATAATATATATGTGTGTGTGCGTGTGTGTGTGTGTGTGTGTGTGTGTGTGTGTGTGTGTGTGTGTATGTGTGTGTGTGTGTGTGTGTGTGTGTGTGCGTGCATTCCATTACTTGTGTGACTTGCAGCAGAAATATTTGTGTCCCTTGTGTATATGTTACTATAGTTACATAGAACGTGTCCAAGTAACCCAGGGGAATATATCATATAGTGCACAATATCCAAGCAATGGAGCAACATAACTCCAACACATAACAAGTTCCTGAAGAAACCCACAAATGTGATTGGCATATTACATTAAATGTCACTGCTATCTTCATCTGACATTTCAGCTCTATTCATTAGTCTGCACTCATTTCCAAAGTTAACCTCAAGAAATACCTTCCAATAGCAAGACAGCCTCAAATATAAAACACTTTCCATACTAACTAAAGTTATACTGTCTAAATTCTGTTTCCCATACATGGTGGCTGCTGCAGTCATTTTATCAATTCATGTACTGTTTCCCTGTCCTGTTAATGCCCATGGCTGAGGTCAACACCTCTGCTAGGTCATACCAGGCATGCACATTCTTGAATGTAAATCATAGGAGACCTCTAGGCACTTCATGAACTGGCCTGTAAGGAGATACAGCACAATCTTATTCTACTTTATGCATCATCCAGGCATTGGCTTGGTTGCATTAGAAAAAACTGCCATAGTTTCCTGAATGTTCTCAGAAAATTGTGTCACTTTCACAAGGAATACAATTTGATTTCTGAGTCATGTAGTGCAAGATGCTCCTATTAAGAGGTCATTTTTGTGTGTGTGTGTAATATATATATATATATATATATATATATATATATATGTATTTTTTTGTTGTGCATCTGCTTTTCCTGCACTGTAGTGTAATATAAGCCTGTCTGCCACATATCTCAACTGTGCCACTTTTGGCAGTACACATACTCAATTTGCTTTCTCACCAGACAGAATGTAAAAAAAAAGCAGTCCTTGAGTGGAAGGTTAAAAAGAAAAAGCGTAGTGTCTGGTTAGTTGACTGATTAAGATGATCATGTGAGACAGTGGAAGTTATTTTGTGTGTTGGCCCTCTTGAAATACAGACAATTTAATTGTGGTACTGTACTGTTTTTTTTTACAGACTCATGTCACAGACAAAAAAAAGCTTTGTCTAGCAGTTTCACGTACCAATGCTGTCATACAGCAAGGCCACACATTTGGGCAGTACATTTTCATTGTGATATACAAACAAGTTGTTGTGTCTTTTGGCTTTTCCTGGTTAGGGATTGCCACAGTGGAACTCCGGTCCGCTAATGATTGGCAGCAGATTTTTACATGCCGAGTTGCCAGCCCTGATGCACAACCTTCAACGAAGGTACACCCATTCACACATGTCTCCATGCAGAAGACGCTCTAACTGAGAATTGAACCGGACAGTGTCTTACTGTGAGGCAACAACACTACCGCAGCACCACCACCGCAGTGATATGCAAACAAGCATTAAATGTATATATTTAATAGTAACAAGATCACTAAATAATCATGAAATCAGAATTGCTTTCATGTTAAGTATTAAATCTATGCATTTATGCAATCTGGTATGCAGTGAGGAGAGACAGAAAAAAAGTTGCAGATAGTCTGGTATTCTTTCTGAATATAAATAGGTATGTTTGTTTTACCAGGCTTGCTGCCTAGCAAACCTCTGTTGGTAATATACCTCTTAAATTCTTTGCTCAAGAATTCTGGACAAAGCCAAAAATAATTGGGGAACAAAGGCCTAAAAATCAGGAACCATTTTTAAATATTTCTCTAATTTCACTAAAGAATTTAAGAGGCTTTGCATCAACATGCATTTTTTTGAAGAATAAAAAAATATGGAACCCTAATGACTGCCTGGCATTATTGACTGGCTGTAAATCTTTGTGATTTAGCAGAAAATTAAACATTTTATGATGGACAGGGTAAAAATATGAGACAAAATCAGGGATGTTCCATGAAATCATGGGTGGTTGAGAGACCTGGTTGGCAAGTGTTATAACTCCAACTCAGCTTGGTGGTGTTCAAAACTATTTAAATGGCTCGCTTTTTTAAACCTTGTTTGATTCCATAAAGAAGACTTGCATTAACAAGCCAGTTTATTAGTGTTATTAACAGCCTGTCATACTTTAAATAATGACTATAATATAATTTTTCACCACTTATTACAGTGCTGGCCTTTCACTTTAGTAAAGATGTTCTGTTCGGCTGCGTGCACTATGGGATGGCGGGCGAGCTAGGGAGAGGGCATGCATTACCTGTGGCCTCTGCTAAATACATTTAATTGCCTACTGCCTATCACAATGTATTAAATAATTGCCACCACTTTATACTGATATTGTTGTATCAGAGTATTCATTTATTAATGCCGCTCTATCATCTAGCCCTCCCCTGCAACTTTATGACTCAAAACTATTGCGGAAATACATCCCTTTCCTTTTCAGTTGCCTCTAAGAACTACAGATTGTTGTCTTGCAGGTATAAAATGACAACCTGTCCAGTGGAATAAATATAAACCATCACTATTAGGAAGATAAATAATTTCCTGCAACTTTTTTTGCTTCTTATTTGGTACATGGAAAAAAAAAAAAAAATATATATATATATATATATATATATATATATATATATATATATATATATATATATATATATATGGGTTACCTTCATTTGATCGAAAGTTAATTTGATCTAAACTCATTTGGTCAAATGTTTATTTGATTGACAACCACTATTCAAGGCAAATAACAGGGAGTTGTCCCCCTCCCCAAGGTCGTGCGACCCTGGAGTTGGTATATATAGTTGGGGGGGGTGGGGAGCGAAGCCTCCCACCTAGTTTCTGTCAAAAAAAGAAAATAACACAAAAAGTACAGATTATGAATGAAAATAGGTGGGGGGCTTCACCCCCCCCCCCAACTATATATACCAACTCCAGGGTCGCACGACTTTGGGGAGGGGGACAACTCCCTGTTATTTGCCTTGAATAGTGGTTGTTGATCAAATGATTCGACCAAATGAGTTTAGATCAACTGAACCTTTGATCAAATGAAGGTAACCCATATATATATATATATATATATAAATTCTTACACCACTGTAGTTGCAAATCAGAAGGGTGGATGGTGAATGCAGTGTGGCTATAAACAGTGGTATGCATCACAGCATGGTAGAGGCATGTCTTGCATTGAATTTGCAGTATATTCTGTTGTGTGAATTGGCACTTGTATTTTTGGTGATGCGGGTTTCTGATTTAATATTTTATGTGTATAATAGGTATCCTGTACTTGGAATACAGAATTACTTACCTGCTACATCTGGATGAACAGTGTGAATATAACAGAATATTAAGATGCAGTCCTGTTATAATGGAAACACATGGACTTATAGAAAAAAAAGAGAAAGAATGTAAAGTTCACACTGGAACAGGTTCTACTACTTGTGAAAATGCTAGACATTCATAGGAAATTAAGTTTACAGATTTGTGTGTGTGTGTGTGTGTGTGTGTGTGTGTGTGTGTGTGTTATTAGCCTTTGAAATCAATTGCTGATTACATGTACTAAGTACACAGAGTGGAATTCAATAAAGCCTACACAGACTGATTTTCCATGTAGGCATAGTGGCATGGAGCTTACATGGAAGTAAGCAGCCGTGCGATCCAGTAAACAGAGCAGAGGGGAGTGCATGAGTGTGTGGACATGGAAGTGTCCGTGGCATGCAAATCACCTCATAAGCAGGTGAATTGAAGGCAACTGAGAGTACTGGATTGATCCAGCAAGCAGATAAGTAGTCCTGCAGACCTGTGTTGGTGTCTGAAGTGTAAATGGAAAATTTCCATGTACAAGAAAAAAATAATTGAACAGGAGCTGTAAAAGCCCATTTAGACGTTCAGAAATTGCATAGTAGGCACAGATATGTGCAAAACTATGCAGTCCATGAAAAAAAGACAAAAGTAGCATTGATCATTGAAATTGCTACATATACTGGTTACAATGTCTCTGTACAGAGAGACAAAAAGTAATACAATATCAGGATTTGCAGGCATAAATGAGAGCAATGTGGAAGAAAAGTACCCAGACAGTTCCAATAGTAGCAGGAGCAATGGGTCTAATAAAAACAATATACAGTAGTAGATAGTAATCTCTCCTTTGATAATCACATTGCCAAAGTGGTTAGAAAATCTTTCTATGTGGCCCACCCAATCACAAAAGGGTTTGAATCCAGATCAAAAGAGGTCATTGTGCCCCACTACACATCACTCATCAGGCCCATCATAGAGTACAACGCCCCACTTGGGATGTACCTTACAAGACACCTGTAACAGCTGGAAAGACCACAGAAGTACCTCACCAAAAGGATCACTGGTTTTAGACAGATGCCCTATGCAGCTTGACTGAAGAATCTTCAGCTGTACTCAGTTGCATACTGCCTACTCAGAGGTGATCTCTGCCTGACATACAAGAACATGTCCAACCCAGAATTGATGGACATGCTCCACCTAAAGAAAACCATATCCCCTCGTGCCACACGGTCTAGGGATCTAAACCTCACCACAACAATAAATAGGATGTGCTGGAGGGATAGATTCCTGTTCCAGAGACTTCCAATGCTCTGGAACAAGATTCCAATCTACATTGGGCAGAGCTCCTCACTAACACTCTTCAAGATAAACCTTGACAAGTGGATGGGAAACAGGAAGTTTACCCCGGGGATCACTTCAGTGGCTCTGCTGGACAGAGGCACAGGGAACCAATCTAAGGGGGTGGCGAAAGCCAACACATTTCAGCTAGGCTTATAAATGCCTTTGGGCAGATAGCCTAGTACCTACCTATGAACCTATGAACCGTGTGTCCAAAAAGTAATGCAAAAAAATTTAATATAAGTTTTTTTTTTAATACCCATGTTATGTTTGAGCAGTGTGCAGCAATGTGCAAACATGCCATTATGCAAAAAAAAATAAATAAAAGTTTAAAAATGAAACATAAGAAATATGTGAGAATAATGCATTATAGGGCCCTGCGTGGAGTATGTAAAATGGTAGATTTGTGTGGTTGCTAAGGAGGCATGACCTGGAATAGTGTAGTATCCATATTTTGTGCACGGATCTATATACAAATGAGCTGGGGTTACTAAATAGCAAAATTGGGCTACTGTGTCCACAGATAAAATCCGTGTAGCCCCAGAACTGTTTTGGTGTCCACAGAAGAGCTAGCTGACATCAAAAGGGGGTGTGTCGCTATATGTTTAAGCGGACTGGAGTTCAGTGGTGCCTGTTTGCGTGGCATACCTTTCAGCTAAGCAGGGGGGGGTCCAGTTCTGCTAAGCTTTGTTTAGCTTTTGGGTGCTTGTTTTAGCTGGTTTGAATGTGTTTGCATGCCATGCCACTGTGCTTAGCAGGGAAGGCAGTTAAAAAAAAGAAGGAAATAGCCTGTAAAAGCCAATCAGGTTTAAATTACTGATAACCCCTGTTCCACTTACAATGGGCCATTCAAACCCCTCAGTGTTGTACCTGCAGGTGGAATGCATCATAGTTAGCCAATCACACAGGCTGCATCTGCAGCAGACCACTATAAATTATGCATACACCCTACAGTCTGATTTCTCCTCCATACTGTGCACTATTGGAGTACAGACCTGGGACTTTTAACTGACAGATTGCTAGGGGCTACTGCTGCTCTGCTGCATCTGTATGTTGAGGTTAGTGCTGTTGCTGCTGCTGCTGACAATAGGCCTAGACTGAGAAGGAGAAGAGTGTCAGGCCCAGGGTAACCTTTCAGGAACTACATGAGCTGAAGATTGTAGAGTGCTACAGGGTGGACAGGGACATTCTACAAGAATTCACCGAGCTCTGCCACCCTCAACTCAGACCCAGTGCCAACCAAGGGGAACCCATCCCAGTGGAAACTAAGGTAAGTGTTACCCTTAGAATTCTAGCTACAGGTTCTTTTCAAAGACCAGATGGGGACATGATGGAGGTCTCACAGGTGTCAGCTTCCAGGGTACTCCACCAGTTCCTGGCGGCCATGCAAACACATGACAGTGAGCACCTTTATGTACACAGCACCGCTGAGGAGAGGGCCAGCAGTATGCATCTCTTCTACCATGTAACACACTATCCTGAGGTACTGCATGCCATAGACTGCACTCATGTACACATCAAAGCATCACCCAGTGAGGAGGGTAGAGTCTATGTCAACTGCAAGAGGTATCACTCCATCAACTGCCAGGTCATGTGCAATGCCCAGGGCATTATCCTGAATGTGTGGACTGGTAGTCCTGGCAGTTATCAAGACTCCCATATCTAGCACACATCACAGCTTTACCAGATGTTTGCCATGGTGGACATCCCGTACGGCCATCTACTGGGGGATGCTGGCTACGCACTGGAACCATAGATGATGACACCCATCGGAAATGTACACACACCTACTTTACACCATAATGAGGCACACACACAAACTAGGAGTGTCATAGAGCATGTGGTTGTGCTGCTCAAATCACAGTTCTGGTGCCTTGATATATCTAGTGGAGCCCTGCAGTACTCTCCAGCCACATGTGCACAGATGTTCACAGTATGTGCCATGCTGGACAATATGAGCCTGCAGAAACAGCTGGGGCAGGACCAGCACAGGGAAGGAACACACAGCCCCCCACCACTGCCAAGGTCCCCACAGCTACACCCAGAAGGGGACTTGGAGGAGGAACCCTCCGAGGCTGTCCCTGTAGGCAGATGTAGGTGTGCCAAGTATGCCCTGGCCTTGGCCAAGAGGCAACACATAGCACATGCACTGATAACCTAGGATCCTAGGGACTGACACCTTACTCCAACTCACATATATAATAAAAAGGATGCTCGCCACACAACACAAGCTTTAACTCACCATGTATTGGCTGTGTACTTTGTGCATCAGACAAACTCAGCCCTGCAACACAGGTATCTCAACTGTTGCATTCACAAGGT
This sequence comes from Protopterus annectens, assembly GCF_019279795.1. Lineage (NCBI taxonomy): Eukaryota > Metazoa > Chordata > Ceratodontiformes > Protopteridae > Protopterus > Protopterus annectens. The sequence goes on along the minus strand of NC_056725.1, from coordinate 1,984,012,991 downwards.
AAGTCACTTTCCTTTACAACAAATGTACAGGGTACTACACTGTGGTAGCATATGTATGGACCTGCTGCATGTATGCAAGGGAATAGAGTGAGCTACTTGGCTACATGCAGAGAAATAACAGCTATGTGGGACAGCAGGTACTCTGTCCAATACTGACTATACCATAATATGCATTTGGCCACAAGACAGCAAAACTCACTGCAGTATACAAAGGAAATGCCAAACAGCAGGGTCATAGGACAGATGCACAACTCTTACTGCTGGAGCCCCTTACCCCCAATGCATCAGTGTTCCCATACAACTGCAGCAACAGTATGCTTGCATGGAGATATCAGCATACCAAACAACCACAAGGCTGTCCCAAACAACTTGGTTATATGTTCTAATTTCCACAATATGCAGGGGTCAAAGTGTATGTCTGTCTGCTGTTGATAGTGTAAGGAATTAAACCTCATGTTCTGGTGGCTGGTGTGGCTCAGTGGGCTAAGTATAGTAGCATGGTTGATGGTGTTCATGGTTTGAAGCTGTCTGCACCTACAACTTCTGCATGTGAGGTACTCCTATGATAGGAGTCCCACAGACTGTCAATATGCCCTAATTTGTTACTGCAAGACAGCTGGACAAGGCTAGAGACCATGTAGGGACAGAGGGCCAAACCTACAGACACTATATGTGCTCAGAGTAACCTAGAAGGTGGGTAGTATAACAGCAGGTTGCAATAGGTCAGAGTAGCAGCAGTATGTAAAGGATATCACTTAAATTTGTCAGTATTTCTGACAATTCAGTGGGCTCCATTTAGTAGTATAGTACTAAAAACACAACTATATGAGGAACAGAGCAGACATATGGGGTGGAATGCTGGAGATACTGCTAAAACATGTACAGTGAGAGGTGTGAAGAGTGTTACCCTGTGTGTGGTGTGACATCATGCACCCCAGTAACATCATACCTACAACCACTTAGAGCAGAAAATGTGGACAAAGCCATGAACAGTAGTGGGACAAAGCCCAAATAGAAAGAGAAGGATTAACTGCTGACCAAACAAATGTAGAAAGTGCAGGGAATAGCATATTGTGCAGTAGCATGGGCTTCCTGGTGTGTATGGAGTCAGTAACTCAAATGCCTGGCATCATTTCCTAACGTCAATCTATAATGATTTGCCACTGATCTACTGGAAAATCACAATGCTATGTAAAAAGTACCATGCATATGATGCAACACTCTCTACAGTCTATTAAAATCTGTACAGTCGATAGGTATGAGTCATATAATATGTTTAGCACACAGCTGGGGAATCCCTTGGAAAAAATATTAGGGAGTTGCTGGCTGCAGTACACAAACTCCCGGACTGGAGTAGAGGTAGGTCTGGCCTGGAGTCACCTTGCAAGTCCAGTCAGTCACACTAGGCATGCTCCTACACTTAGCTAACACACAGCTACACCTAAGTTGACATCCTGTTTTACATATACATATACACACACACACACACACACACACACATATATATATATATATATATATATATATATATATATATATATATAAATGTACATGTGTATATGTGTGTGGAGATGTATGAATGTGCACACCCACTCACAGAATGCTGGGGTTATCTGCACATATACACACAGCAGTTGTCTGATGATAACACACCAAGGTCGCATAATGACAAAATCCACCCAACCACAGAAACCTGTGCCTGTTGCATGTCACCCTGTAGACAGGCAATGGTGAACAGGTGGTGTAATGCACTATGGCTTAATTGCAGGACTTTGACAAGCCATATTGTCACTGGCCAATTGCCCACCTAGTAAACTGAAACTCTCCAGAAATGGCGATACTGTTATCTGTACACACATAGCAGGGGTATTAACAGGTACCCCACTGATAGGACAGTGGATACAATAACAGCTTAAAGCAGATTCAGTCTGCAGGCCACACATGCTGTCTAATACAAGGCTACTTTGCATAGCCCACAAGTACTGTTACTGCCATCACATGTACACCAGATGTAACTGGTGGTGTGTGCAATAAGTACTCTGAGCTATAGTGTGCAATAGTAGGTAGGTAGGGGTTCTAATCTCACATCAGCCACCGTGTGTGTGTGTGTGTGTGTGTGTGTGTGTGTGTGTTTGTAAATCCAGCAGTATACACATGCCTGTATTGCCTATCTCTGTGCAAGGATTATACATGTTACGGCCCTGTGACTACCTGCCAGCCTCCTCATTGACCTTCTTTACAAGACCTGCTGATGTCATCCACCTTAACAGCACTGGCTACAATTTCAAAACAGATAAGCTCTGTGGTGCATGCAATAAGTATGTACTACTGTATTAAATGCTAATAGATAGGTAGGGGTTCTAATCTTAATGAAGGCATGTGTGTGTGAGTGTACAAATATATTCCCATGCAGCAGTACACATATGGGCTTGCAATTTACATGCATTTTACTGCCCTATCAGTAGCTGCAGGCCATAAATAGTCCGCATCTAGCTACGCTTAAATGCTATCTGCCACCACCTACAGTTGTATGTACATAACACCCAGGAGACACGTATCAAGGGTAGAAGGTCTTCTCACAGGGTATGCATGCATGACCATTCTGACTGCCCCCATTGTCCCTGACACACTATTCTACAGATATGCACCTAGGTAACCACACATGTATAGAGCCGTACCTTGCTGATGTCATATGTCTCCTGTGATACCATGCCATCCTGTGCTGCTGCATTGCCACGAAGTCCCTATAGCTTAGCCACTCAGACCCCTGGAGCAGAAACATGCACAGTTCTGTGAGATACCTGTCATTCTGCAACACCACTACCAATCTAACATCATGCAACAAAGGTACACAAAGTTTGATGTGTAGTCATGACACATGCCAGCATACAGCACGTGTCATGGCATAACATTACCGCACTACAAAACTACATGTAATGTATTATAGTCACCCTGTGCATTAGGCACATATTTGCATGTCCCTGCATTGATGGTATGGATGGTAGGGATGTGACACAGGTATCATTGCATGCACAGGATGTGGTGTTGGAGTGCCAGAGGCATAGGCTGTGGCAAACAGGTGACAGCATGTGTATGAGTTAAGAAGTGGTGTTGGCTAGCTGGGACATGGAGAGGTGCCGTGTGTATCTGTTGGTGACCTGCATGTGAGAATGATGTTTGTGTTTGTGTGTGTACACAGTCAAGCCCAGTGCTAGCCCTACACATGTGTATGTTGGACAACTGTGGAATGTACATGGCAAAGTGGACATCTCACCATCTCTGGGCATGAACACAAGGACTGGCTCTGCCAGGAGTGGCACTGGCACCACCATACCCAGTGTCAGATGTGGTGCTAGTAGCTGACGGTGACTGGTGTCTGCCCAGGCTCACGTGCCCATGGCCTGCCGCATTGAGGTGTGGACACCACACTTCCTTGTGTAGTGCTGGAGGTACTGCTACTATGAGAGCATGAGTGTGCATGACCACGTGGACTCTCAGCAGATGGTGTTTCTGACTTACATTCATGTGTCCAATTCTCAACTCCAACCAGGTGTTCCAGCACAGGTAATGTGCAGTCAAGGACTGACGATGTCTTACCCCACCATCTGTACACTGCATCAGTGAAACGATCCATGGTGTCACCAATGTGGTGGAGGGAGTCATGGATACCAGACTGTGCTGCATCCATAATCCTAGGTATCCATCTGGTGTTGCATTTGGAGTGTGCCTTTGCCTCCATGATGGACCGAAACATGTGTCGAGTGATCCGTGATGTGACACCTGTGACAGGTGGTGGATGGGCAGCAGTCGTCATTTGAGCACCCCTGTCAATCTGCCTGTGTGGGACCTCGACAACTCTCTGGCTATGGCTACTGACTAGACTCACTGATGCCATAGCTGCCACACTCTCCTGGCTATCCAATATCTGTGGCCTTAGGGGAAGGGTATGTGTGGGCATACTGACTGTGTGTGGGGACAATGGGGGAGGAAGTGGTATGTCAACCCATGGGACAGATTCAGCCTCCAACAACCCAACTTGCTCCTCAGTATGGCCACCATCATCATCAGAATCCGATGAGACACTGACATCAGGTTGTGAGGGGGACAGACTCCAACCCCCACATTCACTTGTGAGGAGGAAGACAAAATAAGTACATTACTACCTGCACTTTTATGTATGGTAATCAACACATCACATACAGCTGAGGAGCTACAACTACATTACACATACCACATTTTATTTCTGATCCCATGCACAACACACAAACAGACTACACCATGCACAGACAAGACATGCTCTTATAACATGCACTGCAGCTATGTCCAGTTAATGTTGCCAGTACTATACATCTGTGAGATAAGCAATATGTCAGTGTATCTGATAGGCCTAGACCTAAAACACAGTGCACCCGTCTTGATCATACTATGCCATTTATAGTATCACTGCCTTAGGTATGTACCATCTTCATATTGTGTATGAAAAGGCATCTGTGCGTGATTGCCTCCTTTACAGAAGGCTGCATAGACCTTCTCAACAATAAATGCAAATGTGTTACTGCTCCTCCAGATACACAGCTGTGATTACCCATTCAATGCACTTAAGTTATTATACTCCGAAATGGACCATACAACTATTGTACTCTGTCTAAGCATAACAGTTGTGCCTAGGTCAAAATGGCAGCCCTTAACATTCTTAGGGTATATATGATCCATAAGACAACAGTATCACACTTAACCAGGTACAGGACCTTGGACTCTGGCCACACCTCACATACCTATGGAAATGTGAGGGAGAGGTATTGTCAGCAATTCCGAATGTGGCATTGTTACAGGGTAATATGTGTGTATATCAACATGTACATTAGCTAACGTGATACTGCCTACATTGCTTACATTCTGAGTATGTGTGCAGAACTGTGCATTAAAACCAACCCCCCTCCAAGCAGCTAGACCTGACACCCATGTTATTATTTATTTATTTATTTATTTATTATCAGTTTGATTACCGGGAAGTCAACTGGGCCAAGAAGTTCCCATTTTTAGTGGAGGCCCAGGGAGAAAAGCTCCATGAACAATATAATACAATAAAGGTTGCAAAATGCAAATAAATGTTACAAAGTGAAATACAATACAATATAGGTTTCAAAAAACAAATAAAGATTACAAAGTGAAATACAAGAGTAGGATTCATACATTCAAGAATTGCAAAGTGTGGTATACATTATGAGACAGTTTAGCAACAGAAATTCTTTTTTCAGATGATTACAATATTTACATGCTTGGAGTCAATTAAAGTCTGCTAGTTCTGGTTCTTTGGAGCAATAAGAATAAGTATGAGAGTATAGTGGAGTGGGAGTAAGGAGAGATTAGTGGGGAATCCCTAGAATTTATGTGGGGTGAAAGCAGGAACATTTCCATTTGGAAGATAGGTGAAGGAAAAGTTGGGTCTTGAAGGATTCAGTGTTGGGTATAGTCCTAAGAGAAGGAGGCAAAGAGTTCCATTTTTTACCTAGAGAGAAGGAAAGTAGAAGCTGGCCAGCGGGATGTTTGGGTTTGAGAATGGAGATTAGGTTTTGGTGTCCAGATCTCAGTGATCTGTTAGGGATGTATGGAGGAAGGATGTTCTTTAAGGCTGGGCATTTATCAGGGTAGAATATTAGTTTGTGAGCGGTGGTTAGTTGCAGATAGTCTAGGTGGTTAGGGAGTTCTAACCAGTTCAGAGATTGTAGGCTGAGGCAGTGGTGAGTTGATGTTTTGGATTTGGTGGCAAATTTAGAGATCTTATTATAGCAAGCTTCGAGCTTAGAGGTGCTGGTAACAGACAAATTGGTTAGAAGAGGGGCTCCATATAGAAGGGAAGGTAGGAGGTAGGTGATTGCCAGGGTATGCCTAGAGGAGTTGGAAAGAAAATGATTGTTTCTATATAGCATACCTAGCTTTTGGTGGGTTTTCTTTATGATTTGTTGTATGTGAAGATCGAATTTGAGGTGTTCATCTATGGTAATGCCAAGGTGTTTTGCAGAGGGGACCACTTCAATGGCAGTGTTAGTTTGGCTTAGGACATTGAAAGTGTTTTTGTCCAAGGAGGAAACCTTGGGGGGGAGGAAAATTAGTATTTTAGATTTATTGGAGTTGAGTGAAAGGTGGTTTTGGTGCATCCAGTTCTCTGTAGTGGAAAAGGCTAATTGAGTTTTGGTCAGTAGTTCAGGAAAGTTGGGGGCGGAACAGACCAAGGTAGAGTCATCAGCATATTGGTTGACCGTGGTGTCGGGGATGACGGTGTGAAGGTTATTTATAAAGATGTTGAAAAGCATGGGTCCAAGGATGGACCCCTGAGGAACACCAGTAGGTGTAGGCAAGAAGGAAGAGGAGGAGTTCTTCCATTTGACAGCTTGAGATCTGTCAGATAGGTAACTGGAGAACCAGGATAGAGTATTAGGGGAGAGATTGAGGTTAGTCAGATGGTGAAGAAGGTGCATATGGGAGATAGTGTCAAAGGCTTTAGAAAGATCTAGCAGTACTGTGGATATAATGAGTCCAGAGTCTCATGCTTGATTGACAGTTTCTAGGAAGGATAGTAAGGCAGTTATGGTACTGTGGCCAGGACGGAAGCCGTGCTGGGTGGGTGTTAGGAGGTGATTCTGAATTAGATAAGGTAAAAGTTGGTGGTGGACACATTTTTCTAGAATTTTAGATATTGGAAAAAGTAGGGCGATGCGGCAGAAGTTAGAAATAGTGGTGTTTTTGCCTCCTTTGTGAAGAGGTAGAATGTAGGCTGAATGCCAGAGTTTCGATACGTACGACTCATTTAAGGATCTATTAATCAGAATACTAATTGGGAGAGCAATACCTTCAGCTGCATGTTTGAGGAAGGAGGAAGGAATGTTGTCAGGGGCATCAGAGCATGGCTTTAGCTTGGATAGAAGCTTTTTTATAAAAATGGTTGAAACAGGTTTGAGATGGAAATTAATTGGATTGTTGTTTGGGTTGTTGGGCGTTGTGAAGAGGGAGTTAGGTGGGTTCTTATTTGGGAATGTTTTAGTTAGCTTAGCTATGGATTCAGTAAAGAAGGTGTTGAAATGGGAGCTCAGTTCACTGTTAGATAGATTAGGGTCAGGGCAGGGATTGTTCCGCGATCCGGGATGGAGAAGGGAGTTGACCGATTTCCAGAATTGTTTTGGGTTCTTATTGTTGTTGGACTGAAGTTTATTATAGTAGTTTTTTTTGTCCTTGGTAATAAGTTTTTTTACTTGGTTGCAGAGTTGGGTATATTGGAGCAAGACAGAGGACAGTTTATTTTTCTGATAGAGCTTCCAGGATTTGTCTCTGTGATGCATAATTAGTTTAGTTTCTTTGGTCAGCCATGGGGCAGAATTAGCTTTGATTCGTTTATTTCATAGGGGGGCTAGGGAGTTAAGAGTATTTATGAATATAGAGGTAAAATGCTCAACAGCGTTGTCGAGTGGGAGAGTGTTTAGAGATTGCCAGTTAATTTGTTTAAAGATGTTAGAAAAAATTAAGGGGCTGAAGTTGCTGAGGTTACGAGTTTGAACGTAGAGATGTTGGTGTTGGATGGAGCTAGTTGATCGATGGATGAATGCAGGGAGATGGTCACTGAAGGTGTCATGGATAGTGCCACAGAGAGTGATTTTGTTTGGATTGGAGACTAGAATCCAATCTATGATGGACCCTGGGGGGTGATTTTTGTTAGGGCGAGTTGTTGAAAAGATTACTTGAGTGAAGTAGAGAAGTTTAACGGATAGAGAGGGGGATGGAGTGTTGATTTTATTCCAGTCGATGTACCATGTAGTGGTATGCAGAGGCTGCCACAATGACTGATACAGTATTACAGTGATGAGCAACACAAGAAGCCTACCTGGACACTCCTCTGCTGTGGATGCTGTGGCACCCACCTTCATGATGTATGGAGTGATGGATGGTTGGGAGCCGGTAGATGAACACAGGTTTGCCAGGAATTCCTCTGTGGCCAAGAGTGGCCATTCTGCTACAGGCCCTCCACCAGTGGCAACATGGACCTTGGCCACAATGACAACCCTTTGCCATGCAGCATTGACCATATCTGTTGCTTGTTATCAGACCTGCTCATAGGTTCTGTCCTCTATCCCTATTTGGTTGACTGCTGTGACAAGGTCAGCCCACAGTGCTGCATGTTGTTCATGATGTTGTTGACTCCTGGACAGAAGAATGCTATGATGCAGTCTGAGGCCATCCAAGATAACATTGTTTTCTGTGTCTGAAAATGGTGGGTGCCTCCTTTGATACATCCGTCCTGAAAGAGATCAAGAGGGGAACACATCATAGGACCATATAAGTGGATACCCACTATGTACAGACCCTGCACAGCCAAAATGGCCTGCACTATCCACTGCTACCTCCCTCATCATACCCTGCAGTCTAACAACACATTATGTATGTGTCTATCACCAACATAGTAGCAATATCGGTTATGTCCCTGTGTGCCATGACAGAATGTGCTGTATGTCTCCACACCCATCAATGCCATCTACTGTGTTGTGTCCCCTATGGACAAAGTCCCACTACTATGTTATGCAGCCACTCTCAGACAAATAGGTATGTGTTATTACAAGTATATGAGGACAGTCCAGCAACATCGGTGTGCCACAATGGCAGACAGCAATGCAAATCTGCTGTAGTATGTTTTCCCTGTAGGCGTCATACCTGTCCAGTACACAGATGTTTGTGGAATGCTTTGCCAGAGATGGCCTGCATTTGCCACCCCTGGGCTTCTGGACACTGGCCAAGGCTCTTGCCACCCCTATAGTGCCTTTTAAGGCAGTGTTCCAAAGATCTAATTGCCATCATAACAGCTACAAACAAATGCAATCTGAGGGTCATGCTGCTCAATGCTAGAAGTCTAAATCTCAAAATGCACTCACTCGAAGCACTCCTTAAAATGGAGAACATCGACATTTGTGCTGTAACAGAGACCTGGTTCAAGACAGCAGAAAACACCCCTGTACTACCAGGCTATAACTCATTCCACACCTTTTGGCCCCAGAACTTGGACCATAGCTCCAAAGGTGGTGGTGTTTCCATATTCATAAAGAATATGCACATCTCCAGACTGGTAGCTCAACATAATGCATCAGAGATACTTCAGGTGCAGCTAACATTGGGTAAGACAGCAATTCAGGTCTTAGCCTGCTATAGGTCCCCAACCATGTCCCAAGACTCACACTCCATGTGCCTAAGCACCCTGGAGACTATTAGGGTCCAACCTAACACTCTCATACTGGGTGACTTCAACTACCCCTCCCTTAACTGGGAAAACTACTTATGTAACAATACACTTGCCCAATGTTTCCTGGAATTCATTAATTTCAATGCCCTGGACCAGCTCATTCTTACCCTCACTAGGGGTAGCAACATCCTTGACCTGGTCATTACTAACATGGGCGACTGTTGCTCTACACCAATAGTCAACTCCTCCCTGGTTAGATCTGACCACAAACTAATCACCTTGGAAATCCACACTCTCCCCCCACAAAGGTAACCACCATGAAAAATTTCTCCAAAGCTAACTATAGGCTCCTAAAAACAGAGATGGCTAAGTTCACTTCACCCTTACAAATGGATAATAGTTGCATGACCACCAAATCATATACCAATGCACTGTAAGAACAAGTACACAAATGCATGGATCTCACCATACCCAATAGAACCAAGACACTCTCCTCCAAAAAAGGAAGCCAATTTGGTGGTCCCCTGCCATAAACAAACGCTACAACAGAAGGTGGAAACTGATGCAGAATAAGGTGAATTACCAAGACTGGAAAACTTCCTTATCAGCCTCAACAAAATATTGAGATCCCTCATCAAATCCTCTAAAGCTAGCTATGAAAACAGAATTGCAGCAGACAGTAAAGATAACCACAAGGCCTTCTAGAGTTATGTAAAGAATCTCCACAGCAATACCCAGATTTGCTCTGAGCTACTGCACAATGGTACCTCCTATACTGAGCCAACAGATATTGCCAATGTACTGGCCGACAGATTCAGTGCCAACTTTACCCCTCTCATACCCCAAAGGACCAATCACAATACCAGTAGATTGCCAGGCACCCTGCATTACTGCTGCACAGGTTAAAACAGCACTGTCCAAGGCTAAGAATGCAGTTTCTATGGGAACTGACAATATCCCTGGCTGTGTTCTACATGAACTACAGAGGGAACTGGCACCTCACCTGTGTGCCCTGTTCAACCACAGCCTCACCTCAGGCTTTGTCCCTACTGAATGGCACATTGCTACAGTCATCCCTCTCCACAAAGGAAGACCGACTACAGACCCTGGGAACTATCGCCACATTAGCCTGACGAGTCTGATATGCAAAGCTATGGAACGCACCATCATGGACCTAATAAACAAGGATATAGGGAATCTCCAAACTCTGGATCCCACACAGTTTGGTTTTGTGATGGGTAGATCATGCCGGCTTAACTTGTTTGACTTTTTTGAGTCAGTCTCCAGAGCTGTGGATGAAGGCAAGATGGTTCATACAGCCTACCTTGATCTGGCCAAGGCCTTTGATACCATTCCCCACTCAGGAATCATATAAAATCTCACTAAGCTAGGCATCAACCCCTATATCACTAGATAGGTTGCAAACTGGTTCACAGATAGAACCCACAGTGTGAAAGTAACTGACTCCAAGTCAGACTGCCGACCAGTCATGAGTGGAGTCCCACCGGTTTTGGTCCTGGGTCCTCTCCTGTTTGGTATCTACTTCTCTGAAGTCCAAGCCAACATGAAGGAACTCTGGCTGACAAAGTTTGCAGATGATTGCAGGTTGGGAGCTATTATTAACTTCCCAAGTGATGTTGACATCCTATAGAAAGGCATCATTGAGACCAACGACTGGTGTCAGAACCATGGCCTTAAGCTCAATGCCAAAAAATGTGTCATCATCCCCTTCGGGAAAAACCCAGTTCCCATGAATTACCACATCGATGGTAGTCCACTGAACACAGAAGGCATTATAAGAGATCTGGGAACATAGGTTGACTGCAACCTCTCTTTTGACCACCACATTGACACTGTGGTCAGAAAGTCCTTTTGTGTGGCACATCTCATTACTAAGGGTTTTGCATCCAGGAAGAAAGAGCTCATTGTCTCCCTCTAGTCTTCCCTCATTAGGCCAATCATTGAGTACAATGCCCCATTTTGCATGTACCTCACTAAACACCTGCAACAACTGGAGAGGCCGCAAAAGTGCCTCACAAAGAGGATCCTAGGCCTTAAACATTTGTCTTATATGGACAGACTCAAAAAACTCCAACTATTCTCTGTCTCATATTGCCTACTTAGAGGTGATCTCTGCTTGACTTACAAAGCCATGTCTGACCCAGATCTGTTAGAAAAGCTACATCTAAAGAAATCCCAAACCATCCAAACCACACACTCCAAAGACCTCAACCTCATTACCACAATCAACAGAACATGCTGGAGGGACAGGTTCATAACCCAGAGACTGCCCATGCTATGGAATAGACTTCCCATACATGTCAAGCAGAGCACCTCACTGGCCCTCTTCAAGTGAAATCTTGATGATTGGATGGGAAATAGAAAATTCACCCCAGGAGTCACTCCATTGGCTTTACTCATCAGAGGCACTTGGAACTAAGGTTGGGTGTCATGATGCCAGGGTAATCCTATGGGCTAGGCTTGTAAGGGCTCCAGGGCCATTAGCCTAGTACACACCTATGAGCCTATGAATGTGTACATGTGCTTGATATATGTGGTCCTGTTGGCACAAGCATGTGGATGTCTGGCAAACAATTGCCCAATAACTGATGGGTGTTGTCAGACTATAGAAAAAACTGACTGTGACATGCCAGAACCCTCAGGAAAAACATATGCTACAGTAATATATGTTGCTCTATTCATTCTCTTATTTTTTATGACCAATATGTACACTCTGTCGCTGAAGTTCGGCTTGTGTTCCCCCACCAATAATGGCTATAACCTGAATTCCAGCTGTAAGGGGTTGCCAGGTATGTTAGCCATAGCTCTAAAGTGATGAGAAGAATGTCAACAAAACAGCGACCTAGCCAGAGCTCATCAGGGAGAGTCAGAGACACCTTTACAATGTCTGAACTATTCCCGTGTCACATTCACAGACTAAGAGGAGTTGAATGACATTACATCATGTGATATGACAGCTGTGTCCAACCTTACTTACTGTCAATATGCCTAACTCACAATCCATTGGCTTTCGTACAGGAGCTGACCATTATAGGGAGTGAGAGGGCCACAGCTATGATTCCATTCACAGCAAGCACAGTTGAGAGGCATGCCTGTAGCTGTTGGACAGCAAAGTATCACCAACATGTCATTCCCAGAGATGTACTACAGGCCTTCTGTTGTACTCCCTATTCCCCATACCCGCATCTTCCCATCTGCATCCCATTATATGGGGACTTGTATGACATATCTGGTAGAGTGACGTAATCCTTTTGTGAGCAAATCCGCAAGAAAAAAAGCTTGCTAAATCATACTCTGTCTTGATAAAGCAACTTACAGACCTGTTTCCCATAGGCAGTTGCTTGCCTTTTGTAGGTCATGCTCATTAACAGGTAATTGCCTGTGCAATAATCTGTGGCTCAGAATTGCTAACTGCATCCAAAACAGCTGGGTTGCACTTTCATTAGTGAATGACATGGCACTACAGTGTAATATTTAAGGCCTTCATGTAGGCCTTGGCCCCTTTCTAAGTCTTTGAGATGGATTTTAGTGAGGTGTGGAGACTGCAGTATCGCAGAGGGTAGGTACAAATACTGTCCATTGCTGAGATTTATGAGGTATGTCCACCATACCTCTCAGCCTGGAAACATCAAAAATCTGGGCAAGGCCCATGAAAACTAGATACAAATCGGTTTGCTGATTAACATAAAATTTGCATACATAATTATGTAACCTCACCCACTCCAATGGAATTATGGGATACCAACTTTCAAATGCAAACTGAAGAACAGACAACCAAAATATGGCACTAGAGTCCCCCTGCAGCCATTCCAATATCCCATTACTTGGCTATTTCATCCCATTTACCATAAACACTAATGTGCATACTGCTTTACTTCTACATTGATTATTTGGATTTTATTTATAGATTTTATAGCACAATGCACAAACACTAATAGACATCTGCTAAACAAAGCAATACGGTCTCACAATGAAAATAAACATAGCATTAAACATTCTCTGCCCTTGAAACTCACATTAATTGAAACAGCATTGAAACTCATACCACATCGAAAGAAAATGCATCTGGCCAGTGGTGGATAAAGATTACCTTTGGGCTGTTTTCAAATCATAGGCTCCTTGCACACAGAACAAGAAACATACATGTGTTCTTTGATACACCTTCCTGACTTTATTAAACTATATTCCTTGTATAATACAGCACACTTGTTAGACTTACAACTCATTTTAAATTTATTGTTTGAACATTTCTCCCGTAGGCAATGAAACAAAATGAGCCAATGACAAAACTGCCCAATTCAGAACATTTCCATGATAAAAGTCTACTTCCACACACACATTTTTTCTCATAATGCAGCACTGAATATAATCATTCTGATTTTATATTCCTGAATTTGGGTTAATATTTTTTGCTCTTTCCACTAAGGCACAAATGCCTTTGTGCATGACATTTTCTCACTTCTGTTCTATCTGTATCTGCACTCTTGACTTGTTACACCCACCACTTTAAAAGTACAACACAGTACAGCATCAGCAATGCATCTACATACTGTCGGAGTAGAACCCACAGTCTTCTGCATCAAAAGCAAGTATTTAACCTGTTATGCTATTAACAAAGCAAGCAGACTTAGCAAAAGCAAGTAGTAACACTAAACGTCTCTTCCCCTGAAGCTCTCAGCTTGTAAAATCCAATCAACACTCAACTGTATATCTCAACTTTGCAGCACAAGAAATCTGAAAGAAGCCAAATTTTATTGGGGGGGGTAGACAAAAGCCCCAAAACCATGGGTACATTTTAAACATTACTTGTATAATTTTGGAAAGTTGCTAGAATAAAATGTTGTGGTATCACCATGCATTTCATTGCCAAGTCTTGAACTTAGGAGCCTGTACACTACAGTCAGAGCAGCACACCACTATGCCAAATCAGCAGTTTCCTAAAAGATAGGAACTTTAGGAAGACTGAAACTTAACTGGATATCATTTATTGAATTCATTCTCACCATAGCTCTCAACCTCTTAGCACAAAAAACCTGGACAAAGCCAATAATAGGGGAATACAGAATTCAGTTCTCACTTCTCACCATAGCTACTCTTAGCACAAAATAACCTGGACAAAGCCAATAATGGGGGAATATAGCCCCAAAAATAGGGACAAAATTGTGATACTGAACTTGTAACACAAAACTTTTTATTCTAGCAATGTTCTAACTTTATAAGGAATTTTCTGAAGAATATAAAGTCTGAAATTCAAATGCCTGTCATTATTTAGTAACTTCAATCCTTCACTGATTTGCCACAAAAATGCAGAAAACCACATAGTAGGCATAAATCTGGGAAATGTTCACAAGTGGTGGTGGGTAGGGACTTTAGGCTCTGAGTACCTCCTCTAGCCACCAGATATATTTACCTGGGGCATTTTACACACACATACACATACAAACACACACACACACACACACACACACACACACACACACACACACACACACACACACACACACACACACACACACACACACACACACCTGTCCATAATACCTCTACAAAATGCACGGCAGCTTGAAACAGCATCAAACAAATTGGCAGCAAATGCACAGCAGCTTAAAACATCTCAGGGAAACAACATCAAACAAATCAGCAGCTTAAATCTCTGCTCCAGCCAGACAACTCACCCATACCTCTACAAAATTCACAGCAGCCAAAATCTTTGTTCCAGCCAGGCAGCTCACACACACAAAATAGCTATCCGTAAAACTTCTACAAAATGCATGGCAGCTTAAATTATTTCAGGGAAACAGCAGCAAACAAAATGGCAGCTTAAATCTCTGTTCCAGCCAGGTAGATCACCCATACCTCTACAAAATGCACAGCAGCTTAAATCATCTCAGGGAAACAGAAACAAACAAAATGGCAGCTTAAATCTTTGTTCCAGGCAGCTCACCCATACCTCTACAAAATGCACAGCAGATTAAATCTTCTCAGGGAAACAGCAGCAAACAAAATGGCAGCTGAAATCTCTGTTCCGGCCAGGCAGCTCGCAAATCTCAGGGAAACAGCAACTCACCCATATGTTGCGTTGTGTTTTGTTCTGTTCCTGTTAACAGCTAAGGAACATCCAGAAATGCATGCACGTTGAGCCCTTGAGCTCAAATCTGACAGGCTGGCAGGCCGTTTCATGGACCTGATGTCATCGTGCATGTATTGACGTCAGCTCAAAAACCCAGAACAAATTTTTAAATAAAAAATGCCAGGAAAATCGTAAATTAAGGGGTGACACTCAGGAATCTTGGCACTCTATTATTTGGACCCCAAAACTTGGTAAAAACCGAGTAATTCGGTATGGTTGGGAGGTACAATGTCCACAGTTTTGCATGCTATGTTTGGCCATTGTCAAATGACATTCTAATTATCTGGCAGGTCAGTGTTAAACATTGTGAGTTGATGGCAGTAAGGGGGAAGAGACATGTGAGTGTCACACGTCATACCTGTCAGAGTATGTATGCTGCTGCAGTAGCTACTAGTCTGTCAGCTCACTATGTTTGCACGAGCAAGCTGTGAAACATGTCCCTGTCACTCAACCTTTGCCCCCACCCCTTTATGTATGGGTGTTGCCTGGAGCACTTGTTCTAGGGGGTTGTAAGGTATGGTAGGTCTGTAGCAGGTAGCCTAACATAAAGCTGCATATGTTGCAGGTTGCAGCTGCTGCTGCAGTCTAGGACACATGGGGAGAGTGCAAACACTTTGGACACTGAGGGAGAAGTGTCAGTTCTGTCGTTACAACAGAGCCAGGGTGAGGATACCCATAACAGCCCAAATGAGACATGTGCTTAAGGTACATCTGTTATGTAACAGTGCTAATCAGAGAGTAATAAGCGATATATAGGTAAGCTATACAAATATGTGCAGTGTGTCCCTACCTACAAGTCTTTGACTTGCAAACATGGGTAGCAGTTAATTTAGTAGCAGCAACCTGTTTTGGTTAAAACTGCATGGCTCAGTCATTATTTGCTGTATTCACAAGAATGCAATTGAAGTACAACACATTGGATTCGAACCCAGGACTGTGGGTGGCAAAATGAACTGTATGCAAGGCATTTAACAGACTGCGCTAGTGAGTCAATGCTACAGTTGATGTATTTGCAAGATATATGTGCATACATACAGTCTGTGACACAGCATTTGCATTAGCATGTGTTTTGTGAAGGGTATGAAGTGTGACACTCAAATGTCTGTCATGATTTTCTAACCTCAGTCTTTAATGACTTGCCAGTATTTTACCAGACACATAATTTATTGTGAAACTATGCCAAATGTAGGGGGCAAAACTGTGGACATTCTGCTCCAGTATGTATAGTCGTCAGATATATCTACTATCATAGGCCTTATGTACATCCATTTTTATTTATATGGCTGTGTACTGGCATAGTGTCTGCATTACAGTCGCAAGTACATTCACATTTTTCCCATTATATGTACTTGCAGTGTGTCAGTGGCAATCAGTATATGCTTCTGGAAACACCTGCTTTAACTCAGAGCTGAGTGGCCCAGTGGGCTACTGCACTGTGCTGTAGTAGACAGGGCCTGGGTTTGAGATGTGGCAGAGGAGATTACTTTGTAGATGTGCCTAACACTATGAGAAACACATAAACTGATTAAGGCACTTTTAAGCAGTGTTAAGTGATTTTATCGGTGCTCCACTTAAATCTAAGCTAATTTTAAAAAAGAAAAGAAAAACGGGGTGATAGGAAAGTGATGAAATGTAGGCAAGCAGGAGGAAAACATACTGAAAGGCAGGTAGTGGTGTGCAGAAAGGGTGTAGGAAAGGACCATAGCTTTCCATTTCTTGTTCAGCAACAGCTGAGCAGGTTTTACAGAATTTGGATTTTGGAGCCTCACACCCCAGAGAGAGGGTTGATTAAGTAATGTAATAAATAGTTGTGTCCAGTGGACACATGTGCACAATGGAGAACTATGTAAGGGGTGATATTTTTTTGTGTGGCAGGTGCCCTTTTTTTTTTTTTTTTTTTTTTTTCTTTAGGGAGAAAGTGGCATGTTGGGGAAGGGATATAGGTATATGTGGGGAGGTAGAAGAGGGTGTATTTGCAGACAGACAAGGCAGACAAGACAGCATGCAGGGGTGGTGTGTGACACTTGGGGGTTAAATAACTTGGATGTGGAGGGTTTTGTGGAATCTGAGTTGCATGTGCCAGTAGCAGTAGCTGGACTGAGATCACCACCCATGGGCAGTCAACACTGCTCCTTCACTGCACCAAATGTAGCTGTGCTGGAGGCTAGGCTCCCAGACCCTCAGGCCCTACTAGGTTGTCGAGTCTGCCCTCAGTCTGGCACAGGTGTTGTTCATAACTCTTATGGACAATCCTGTGGACCATGGCCGGTAGTTGATCCTGGGTGACAACCCCCCCTGTCCAGGGGGGTGGGTCCTGTCCCCCTGAGGTGGTTCCAC
Source organism: Protopterus annectens (assembly GCF_019279795.1). Taxonomy (NCBI): domain Eukaryota; kingdom Metazoa; phylum Chordata; order Ceratodontiformes; family Protopteridae; genus Protopterus; species Protopterus annectens. Next base: position 1,983,995,280 of record NC_056725.1, on the reverse strand, counting down.
CTGAAGGTGGTGCAGGGCCAGCAGGGGGGCACCACTATATTGGGTCCCAGACAAGCTGGTACCTGGTACCTGGGCCAGCTGTGGTAGGGTAGGCAGATCACCAGGACCCAGCCTACCCAAACATGTTGTGGGTATGGAGGTAGAGCAATAAACATAGGTGTGTTATGAGCAAAACCATTGTTAGTTTTAACAGCATGCCAGAACATTGAACATAACCCCATTACAGTTGAATGCATTTTATGTGAAACACAACAGTAAATAACAGAACAGTCAGTGTATTAACAGCATGTCAGTAACAGTTACAGCATAAGGCCAACAAAATAGATAATTCAACAAGATATGTTAATATGCAACCATAGTAATACATAACATTAATAAAACACGTGCAAAATACAGTTTTTGGAACCACATATGTTAATAGTAAACCATAAACAATATATAACAATAATAAATATGTGAAGATATGGGGGGGGGATGCAGTCCATTAATACCATCATGGGCTATATAGTTGACAAGAGTAATGCTATCTACTCTACAGGTCTGTCTTTTCTTTATGTGTAAATGTGCCCTATAGCTGCTGTAGTACATACCTACCTCTCAAGCTATCCCCATGGGACACTATGGGTCAAGCAGTAACACCTAAAGGTACACATCTACAAAGAACACTTGCACATCAAGTGGGCCTATATATCTACCAAGGAGTACTGTGGCTAATGTACTAGTAATTTGATATTGACATATGAATCATGTTGATAATACATCTGTGACAGGGAGATTACACAACAGCAATTACATTCCATGACAGCATGGCACTTGAGAGATATGCATGTGTACAGTGCAGAGAGTACACAAGTATCATGCTGTGCATGCAGGCATGAGGATCATACCTTATATCACTGACTGCAGGGGACATATGCATCACATGCAGTAATTGACTGCCTCAACCTTTACATGACACTACAGGAATACAGCCACAGCTTCTTTACACATTTTATTTTTATTATCTTATTGTAGTTTATTATTGAACCCGTTGGCTTTATTGTTTGGATAAATATCACATTCATGAGAATGATTCCAACAGTGTGTGACAGCTGAACAAATAAGTATCAGTCCGGAAGCCACCATTTTAAGCTTAAAATAATACCACTGAAGTATGTGTCCTAGTAAATAACTACTACATAAGCTAATCTTTTAATTAATGCTAGACTTTATAAGCACAGCAAGAATTTACAGTGCTTTTTTTGCTAGTCGCCACGAAAAGCAGACGCCGGCAGCTCCTATCCTTTCTCTTTGGTTACCCACTATCCTCATACTGTTTCTGTGTATATTCTCCTGTTCTGTACTTTACCATTCCCTGAATTCATTTCTAGCCTCACTCATAACTACCTTTCCTAGTGCACCTGCCTATTTTACTGTCTTCAGATTCTTACATATTAATGTTTTTTTTTTGCCCTGCTTTTAGCTGCTAGTAATACCTCTCTCTCCCATTTCAAAGCCCTTCTCTATTGTAGCTTATTTTAACCATACAGCACTGGGTTTGCTTCAAGTAAATTTACTTGTGTAGCTTGACGCTAGTGTCCTTTTGTAAGCTTACTTCTGCTCATATTTTATTTCTTTTTATTTTATTTCTGGTGACTATACCTTTAGAAATGTTATATCCTTGTCTCTCAAGCTAGTTTTTTACTATTTTTTTCTGATTGTTTCTATGACTTCATCTTGACCAGGGTACTAGTCCTGCTCCGTTTGCTCCCCTACCCTACCCCCATTCCCACCCACCCCATTACAATTACCTTTATACCTAACTATCCCTCCCCTTTCTGTCCCACTAGCCACTACAATTCCACTTCCTGCCTATTGCCACAACTACCTTACTAATCTGTCAATCTTGTCAACACCACTTCCTCTATACCACTGTCTCTACCTACTCTATCTGGCCATATATTATTCCAACATGTATTATTTTCTAATATCTTCGACACTACTCCTTATTCTCTCTATCTCCACCTCTTACCACTCCAATCTCTCTGACCCACTCCTATGTTCACCAACTTCTCACTCATATAACATATATCCAAATACTTCATCTTTTACTATCTCCCCTAATCTCTTTACTACCTCTACCTCAAGTCTATATAAACTATCAATAATACAGGTTTTTAAACCTTCCCGCAAAGCAAAGTCAAAACTATACAAACTTCATCTAGCATCTACTACACACTCTTTCCTCACTAACAACCTACTTTGTTCTGGAGATATCCATCCCAACCCTGGCCCCTCTTATCTCCCCAAAACTACCTCTACACTGCCCCCATCTTACTCCTCTAACAGTCCCCAACCTCAGTCACAACAATCATCTCCATCCAAATACTTAACTATTTACTCATTGAATATTCAGAGTCTAGCAAATAAAGTCACTGAGCTGCACTCATGGATAGCTCTTAATACCCCTCACATCCTCTCCCTATCTGAAACCTGGCTCAAGCCACAAATCTCACATAGTGAAATACTGCCACCAGGTTATAATATCTTCCGATCTGATAGACCTGTAAAAAAGGTGGTGGTGTGGCCATCCTCTACTCAAACAACCTTAACCTCTCAGCATACCCTTCCCCAATTCCTGACTTCCTCCCAGCTGAAATCATCATCCTTAACTGCCATCTGAGTCCCCACAATTGCCTCTATCTACCTTCCTCCTGGTAACAATCTGCCCATTCTTGAAAACATCCTATCCTGGTTCTCCCTCAACATACCATATGAGACGCTTATTCTTGGTGATGTCAACATTGATTGGTTCAAACTCACAACTGACTCCCCCCAACTCAGTATCCACCTACATGGCTTCCACCAACTTATAACATCTCCCACTCGCTTCCATAAAAATTCCACTTCCAGCTCCATCATAGACTGGATCCTTACCAATTCCCTCCACCAATACCACAATCCCAAAACCTTACCTGACTCCCTCAGTGATCATCTCCCTACCACCATCTTAAGACACTACTCCTATATTCCTAAACCCCACCTTATTAAAGAATGTCAAAAACTATCGACTTTCAATTCATCCCAATTTAACTCCATTCTCCACAGCATAGATTGGTCCATCCTAAAACACCTCCCCCTAAACGATGCTTTAAGCACTTTCAATAGCGTCTTCATGAATACTCTAAACTCCTTAGCTCCCTCTAGGAAGATCAAGTAAAATCAAATCATGCTCCCTGGCTCTCCAAAGAGACTAGGTCCCTTATGAAACAAAGAGATTGTGCTTGGAAAACCTGGACTAAAACTAAACAACCACATTTTCTTCAAAAATACAGGTAACTGAGGAACCTTGCAAAAAACATACAACTAATGACAAAAAGTTATACTATAGCTATTCTCAGCTTAACAACAAATCCAATCCTGGAAAATTTTGGTCAACTCAACAACATCCTCTATCCTGGAAAGCCCTATAATCCCTCCCCATACCTTAACTCTTCCTCTCAGGAAACAGCTACCCTCCTGAATAAACACTTTATCTCTTCCATCCAAATTCTGGTAACCTGTAAGCCAAACTCTACTTCTACACCCAACCCTCCAAGTCCCACTAACACAACTTTATTTTCTGTTGAGCCAGTTCCCATTACTTACATCAAATCTCTACTACTCAGGCTAAAACCTTGCTCTCCTACTAGTGACAATCTATATCCTGCATTCCTCAAACTTGCTGCTGACTCAATTGCCTATCCTATATCTATACTAATTAATCGATCTATTCTGGAATCAACTGTCCCCACCCTTTGGAAATCTTTTTTCACTATCCCTCTTCATAAAGGTGGAAACTCCACTGACTCCTCAAACTACTGACCCATTGCCATTCTGTTCCCCCTCTCCAAGATATTAGAAAAATGTATTCACTCACAGCTTCTCAATCACCTTCTCACACACCACTTACTTACCCCTACCCAACATGGATTTCGTCCTCATCACAGCACCACCACTGCCCTCCTCTCCTTCACTCATATCATTGCAGAGGCCTTAGACAACAATAATTTCCTGTTTCTTCTTAGATATCTCCAAAACCTTTGATACTGTCTCTCATCCTCTACTACTCTCCAAACTCACAAATCTCCACCTATCCCCCTCTGCACTTGCCTGGTTTAATAGTTACCTATCTGGCAGGGAACAATCTGTCAAATGGCTCTCATCCTCCTCACCTTTCCTTCCCATCTCCACTGGTGTTTGCCAAGTCTCCATCTTGGGACCCCTTTTGTTTAACATCTTCACCAATGATATTTACACCTCATGCAAAGAATCCTCTCTTATTCAGTATGCCGACGACTCCACACTTATATCAATCTCAAATAACATTCCTGAACTACATTCCCTGACTCAACAGGCCCTACTATCCACTGAACAATGGATCTCTCACAACCTATTGATCCTAAATCCCAAAAAGACCAAACTCCTACTTTTTCTTCCCGTTCTCTTTCTCATCACAAAACTCCTTTTTATTACATCTTTTAACAATGCAACTATCTAACCTGACACCCACACAAAACTCCTAGAGGTTATTATCAATGATGAACTAAAGTTCAACCTACACATACTCCAATGTATAAAAAAAAACAAACCAGAAGCTAGGTCTGCTGTATTGGAACAAAACATTCCTAACCCCTGAATCTAGACTTACCCTGGGCCAGGCACTCCTCCTCCCCTTCCTCTTATATGCCATCCCAGTTCTTACCAATATTCAGGCCTCCACTCTAAACAAACTCCAACAGACTTACCATAAAATAGCCAGATTCATTACTAACTCCCCATACAACTCATACCACTGCATTTCTTTAAACTCTCTTCAATGGCTTGAAGTACTCCAATTTCTGCTATCTTATCAATTTCATATGCTACACTCTATTCTTTATAAACCCTCCTTCTGTCCATCTCTATCTTCCTTAGTCCCCATCTACATCCCATCCTGGACCCTCCATACTTCTAACCAACAATTACTTGATATCTACCACCCAAAAAGGTCAGTAGGCAAACTACTCTACAAACACTCCCTTGTCCATGCTTGGAACAAACCTCCCCTTGACTTATGCTCAATCTCCCACACCTCACACTTTAAAAATGAACTAAAAGCTTATTTTCTCAATTCCAGAACCTGTCCTTGCCATGACCCTACCTAGTCTTCCTTCCCTTTATGTACCCTCAAAGGGACCATACTTAGTACCTCATTATACCTCTCTCTCCAATGTGTCTACTATACATTTGCATAATTTTATACAAACATTTTTTTTTATTGTTGACCTATTGAACTACATCAATGTAAAATTGTTACTTAGCTTCTTTTTAATGCAACTTTAACTTTATGCATGTAACCCAACATATGTGAGTCTTTTTGCTATAACTGCTATTATATCAATATTGTTTAAAATTGTTCTTGTTTAAATGTACTACTGGAGCTCAACTTGATGGCCAGCAGGTTACTTACCCTGGGAAAACTTTCACCAATCGGGTCCTTCACTGAAATAAGTTTTCGCTGATTTCATCTTGGCAATGTTGTGTTACATTTTCTGGGATTTTGATATTTTCAGGTAGAGGCATGTATAGATTTAGTACTTTTGAGCAAAATGATCAAACGTTGGCATCTGTTTGGTTGACATGCTTTGGTCGACATAAACAGATGGTTGACAGGTGTGTGAGATTTCCCCAAGGTGGGACTATGCCTTTTCCCCAAGATTATGTGATCACAGAGTTAGTATATATAATTAACAGGGCATGCAGGGGGCTTGTCCCCCTGAATTAACACGTACTCTGTGTTTTGCATGCTTTGAGGTTAGTCCTTAGAGCATGAGCAGTAGCTTGTCAACATTTTGTTCTCTACATTAATGCACTGACATTTCAATAAGTAAGGTTTGGCTTTACTGGCTGGTATGCACCCATAAAGACTTCAAAAGTAAAATATGGAAAGTCATGTAGCTGTAACACTTGATACCTTAAAGGAGTCATTTGCATGTATTCCATGGGCCTCCATTACAGGAGGATTAAGGGATGACACAGTGAAAACACCAGCTTGGCTGGGTTTTCCTTGCAGTTTTTACTGAATGAAAAGTTTATATAGCAATTAATATTTCAGTTATCCAGATGACAATGAAACATTTGCTTGTAGGCTCATAGATAAGTACTAGGTTAACTGCCCTTGAAGACCATTTTAAGCCTATTCAATTTCCCTTAGTGAGACTCAAACTCAGTATCTTTTGTCTGTGAGATAAACATCAGAAACATTATGCTGACTCCAATCAACTGAGCTGTGCAACTCAAATGTCAGCCGACTTGATGGCAAGTCACATCACAAGTAGGGGATGTGGTTTGTAGGTCAACATGAAATGCTGATTCTTTACTAAGTTATCTTGCTTGTTCTTTAAAAGCAAAGATTCCCATTATTAGGAAAAACAGGAAAGCTACCATCCAAGGTCTCACACCGAAGAAGGAAGTTATATCCACAGAACAAAACAAATGGAGACCTCCACGATGTAAAATGAACTGAATTTATTAAAAAACAAGCGCTTTCACGTACAATAGGTACGCTTCCTCAGGTTTACAAAAAGACTCAATATGAATGCTTTATATACCTTAGCCCAACAAATTAATCAATCAATTACATAAAACACTTATTCAATTAATTAACCAATCCATTCAACAAACTCAACAGGGTGTGGTAGAACTCAATATTACTAGAGTAAATGTGTATGTATAAGCTCCTTTTTTATATACCAATATATTTATACAAAATCATCATGCATATGGATTGAATGAAGATGAAAATTTATATGAGTGTAGATATATACATATAAACATGGTACTTAACTAAAATATATAATAAAGATGAAAATAAAAATAAAAATAAAATGTGAAGCATCAAAACGCCCAGGACTACTGAAAACACATCAGTCCTAGAATATAGGATAGGATAAAAACAATAAATAACAAATGCAGTCATAAACCACATGGAGATGTGCAGATGTATTTATATAAAGATGTATACCAATGAATTTAGATATCATAATCAAATAATTCCATGACCATATTCATATAATTAAAATAACTAACTATAATAACTAACTAAAAAATCCAGATTTGATATATCTATCTACGTGCTGCTAATATGGGTTTTATACTAACTGACTGGTTAAGTCCTGGTTGAATGTGAGACTTCAATCTTAGAATCCAATTGAGCTCTGCTGTTTCCAGGTGATTCTGTCCATCACCCCCCCCTCTTGTTTATATTTATAACTTGTAAAGCCCTAAATTTAAAACTATGTTTAGGGTGTGTATCTATATGCTTAGCTAAAGCATTTGTTAGGTTCACCTTCCTTATATCCTATATATGATTATAGATACGATCTCTCAACCTCCTAGATGTTAGACCTACATAGTATACATCACACTCTGTGCATGTGGCTAGATATATCAAATTCTTAGTCTCACAAGTGGCATAAAAATCATTCGTGAATATATGATGGAGTTCAGGTACAATAAATTGATGGTCACTAATAATATGTTTACACATATTACACCTTTCACAAGGAAAGGTGCCATATCTAGAGGTTGATCTACCCATGATGCTATTGGTTTCCCTATTGATTCTCTCAGAACATAGTAATCTCCTTAGATTCTTACTGTTTCTATACCTGAACGTTGGTTTATCACCTACTATGTTGCTAATGCATTGATCTATTAATAATACACCCCAGTTTTTCTTAATGATATCAATAATAAATTTGTTATCATTCGTATATCTGGTATTGAAAGCTACCTTCTTGTTATTAAAACTAGCTTTAGGAATATGTTTAGTTTTGTTCTCATTTTTGCCATTATTTTTATTATTATTATTTCCATTCCTTGATTCTTTATCAGTCGGTAATGCATTGTTATTATCAACAGGACTGGGAATTATACCATTCTTACACTGTACATCTTTCTTCGTACTTTCTATCAACCAAGTGGGGTAACCCCTACTCTGAAGTAATTCACATAGAATATCCCATTGAATGTCCCTATCAATACTATTTCTACAGAGCCTGAAAATTCTTGTAAACTGATTTCTCACAAGGTTGGAAAATATATGACGTGGGTGCATGCTGTTATATTGTAATAATGATTCCTCCAGCATGGTTTACAATATAGTTTAGTGGAAATCATGCCTTCTGCATCTTTAAAAATAGTAATATCTAAAAAGTCTATTTTAGAAGGGGATGTCTCCATAGAAAATCTAAGAAATTCAGTGGTAGATTCTAAAAAAGTAACTAATTGTTGCAACTGTTCATTGTCACCTTTCCAAATAATAAGTATGTCATCTACAAAATGTCTATATAACACTATATTTTGCATGAACACACGTCTAAACAGGAACAGTGACTCCCAGTAGTACATAACCAAATTAGCATATGAATTTGCACAGGGGGTGCCCATTGCAACCCCCCATGTTTGTTTGAACAACTTATCTTGGAACAAAAACAAGTTATTGTTTAGTACCACATCCAATAAAGTACAAATAAGTAACTGTGTATTATTATCAAACATCCCATCATTAAGTAATAATTCCCTAACTGCTTCAATTCCATAGTCATTTGGAATCACTGTGAATAAGTTTTTGACATCAAGTGTTACAAACGTTATTCCCATTATTAGAGGAGAAATATACAAAAATGCAGCAAGAGGCAGAGGAAGGTGTGGATGGGTGATAGGAGAATGAACAGGATAAAGAGATTCCAAAGGTAGAACAAAGGGATGATGAATGCTCATGTGGGCATACCCTATGATGAAAAAAGGTTAAAAACATGGCTACTGATGCAGAAACAAAGCATAACAGATTTATGAAGAGAAGCAGACATTTTAATATTTAAATTAAAAGTGCAAGAGGTGGGGAGAATACAGCAATAAACTCAGGTAATAAAAGACTTGCAGCAACAATTATAAAAACATGGAACAAAGCTAGAGTATTCGGAAAACAGATGAAGAAGAAAGGGAAATGTGTAAATAAAAAAGTGTGTCAGTGAATATTCCAAAGGAGGTGTTGGAGACACATGTGAAAGTAATAATATCCCACTGTATGTCTTGCATCTAATACGCTGAATAAGAATATATCAAGTGTGTCGTGTAGTTCTAAAAAACAGCAACAAAGGCAAATCAAGGTAAGTGTTGTTTCTGTTAAACTCCTAGGGTTACTGACAAGACCATTGGAATTTAATGATATTGGCAGTGAAAGAATAAACAAAACATCCAGATTAGTCTAAAGACCTGCATCTAAGGAAGGTGGCTTACAATAGCATTTATACTAGACTATGGGCGATCACTGTGGTGTCATAGGCAGCATATCTTGAAAGGCTTTTAGTTCTTTGAAAGGTGATCACAGAAGATCATGCAGCTTGACAGGCCTAGAGAATATATGTAAATGAATGGTGGTAATCCCATTTTTTTCAAAATTCACCTTCAACACAGGAGTCACAGATGGAAAGGAATGAGCAATTGAGATTGCAATTGGACCACAGTGCCTTTTGTGATCAAGAAGCAATACTCATGAAAGGCAAAGGAGCTCAAGAATGGAAGTCCATTTACAGGGAGCAGGACAATGAAAAGCCTGCCATGTCAGTACAGAAGGCAGCTCCTATGAAGATAGATGATCCAGAAGTGTGGGAAGAAACACAAGAAACATGAAGCAGAGGCAGGCAAAATGTCTCGGACAGAAATGTAGGTAGATTCAGAACTATGGATGACAAAGGCAAATGCAGAAAGATTTGAATAAGGAAAGGATTTTACAAAAGTGTAATGACAGAAGCCAAAAAAAAAAAAAACTGTTGATAGCCACATGCAGAGGAGGATTACTGAGTGTTAATCTGTTATATTTATTTATTTGTTTACTGTGAAAGTCTGAATGGGGAAACAAGCCCCTTTTCATTGGATGCTCAGGGACAAAAGCTCCACAACAAATAATAATAGTAGTACATAGACAGCATACAGAATACTCAGATAACATTTAGCAGCAGTGCTATAGAAGGATATGCCCTCTAATGGACTAGTTATACTGGAAAAGGAAGTTAGTTAGATTGGAAGGCAAATTACTATTTTACATGTTGCTCAGAATGTCCTCTTTGTCCGTAGTATGATTTCTATATGACACATGTTTCTATTTTCAAAATAACATAATTTTAATACTACACAAACTAGATCTTCAGAACAGAAGCTAGACAGAGGATAGGTTGAAAAAGAGAAGCAGCACATCACATGCCAGAAATATTTTGGATTTATACTGAAGCACGGTGGGGAAGCTGTATTTCTTGTCTCACTTATACCTCCTACAGCTGATGTAGTAGGTAATTTGTTAAACTCAGATAGGTATTGTGAGTCTGCACCATACCTCCCAAGCATACTGAATTACTGTTTTTACTGAGTTTTGCAGTCCAAATAATGGGGTGCTAGGATTCCTTAGTATCACTCCATAATTTCCGATTTTCCCAGAGTTTTTTATTTAAAAATTTTTTCTGGATTTTTGAGCTAACGTCATCACGTGCGCAATGATGTCAGTACCATGAAATGGCCTGCTAGCCTGTTGGATTTGAGCTCAAGGGTTCAACGTGCATGCATTTATGGCTGTTCCTTAGCAGTTAATAGTAACAGAATAAGCCGCAATGCAGCATATAGGTGAGTTGCTGTTTCCCTGAGATTTGCGAGCTGCCTGGCTGGAACAGAGCTTTAAGCAACCGTTTTGTTTGCTGCTGTTTCCCTGAGAAGACTTAAGCTGCTGTGTATTTTGTAGAGGTATGGGTGAGCTGCCTGGCTGGAACAGCGATTTAAGCTACCATTTTGTTTGATGCTGTTTCTCTGAGATGATTTAAGCTGCTTTGCATTTTGTAGAGGTAGTATGGACAGACATTTCATGTGTCTGAGCTGCTGGGCTGAAATGGAGATTTAAGTTGCCATGCATTTTATAGAGGTATGGGTGAGCTGCCTGGTTGGAATAGAGATTTAAGCTGCTGTTTTGTTTGCTGCTGTTTTCCTGAGATGATTTAAGCTGCTGTGCATTTTGTAGAGGTATGGGTGAGCTGCCTGGCTGGAACAGAGATTTAAACTGCTGTTTTGTTTGCTGCTGTTTCCCTGAGATGATTTAAGCTGCTGTGCATTTTGTAGAGGTAGTATGGACAGACATTTCATGTGTCTGAGCTGCCAAGCTGAAACAAAGATTTAAGCTGCCATGCATTTTATAGAGGTATGGGTGAGCTGCCTGGTTGGAATAGAGATTTAAGCTGTCAATTTGTTTGATGTTGTTTCCCTGAAATGATTTAAGCTGTCATGCATTTGCTGCCAATTTGTTTGATGCTGTTTCAAGCTGCCATGCATTTTGTGGAGGTATTATGGGTAAGTGTATGTATGTGTGTGTGTGTGTGTGTGTGTTTGTGTGTGTGTGTGTGTGTGTGTGTGTGTGTGTGTGTGTGTGTGTGTGTGTGTGTCTGTGTAAAATGTCCCAAGTGAATATACCTGGTGGCTAGAGGAGGTACTCAGGCTCAAACCCTATACAGGTGACAAGAGCCAAAAGTCCCTACCCACCACCACTTGTGAACATTTTCCAGATTTATGCCTCATATGTGGTTTTCTGGATTTTTGTGGCAAATCAGTGAAGGATTGAATTCACTAAAAAATGACAGGCATTTGAATTTCAGACTTCATATTCTTCATAAAATAAATGATAAACTTTGAAAATTGCTAGAATAAAAGATTTTATGTTACAAGTTCAGTATTACAAATGTATCCCTATTTTTGGGGCTGTATTCCCCCATTATTGGCTTTGTCCAGGTTTTTTTGTGCTAAGAGGTTGAGAGCTATTGTGAGAAATGAGACCTGAATTCACTAAATGATAGCCATTTAAGTTTCAGTCTTCCTAAAGTGCCTATATTTCAGGAAGCTGCTGATTTGGCATAGTGGTATGCTGCTCTGACTATAGTGCACAGAATTCTGGGTTCAAGACTTGGCAGTGAAATGTATGGTGGTAACACAGCATTTTATTTTAGAAACTTTCCAAAATTATGCAAGCAATGTTTAAAATGTGTCCCTGGTTTTTCGGCTTTTTTCCAGATTTCTTATGCTGCACAGTTGAGAGATACAGTTGAATAGACTGAGTGGAGTTTACAAGCTGACAGCTTCAGGGGAAGATAAGTTCAGTGTTGCTACTTGCTTATGCTGAGTCTGCTTGCATTGTTAATAGTATAACAGGTTAAATACTTGTTTTTGATGCAGAAGACTGTAGGTTCTACTCCCACAGTAGGTAGATGCATTTCTGATACTGTACTGTGTTGCACTTTTAAAGGGGATGGGTGTAACAAGTCAAGGATGTAGCTGCAGATAGAACAAAAGTGAGAAAATGTCATGCACAAGGGCATTTGTGTCTCAGTGGAAAGAGCAAAAAATATTAACCCAAATTCAGGAACAGAAAATCAGAATGATTATATTCTGTGCTGCATTATAAGAAAAAATGTGTGTGTGGAAGTAGACTTTTATCATGAAAACATTCCGAATTGGGCAGTTTTGTTATTGGTTCATTTTGTTTCATTGCCTACTGGAAAAATGTTCAAACAATACATTTAAAATGCACTCTAAGTCTAACAAGTGTGCTGTATTATACAAGGAATATAATTTAATAAAGTCAGGAAGGTGTATCAAAGAACACTTGTATGTTTCTTGTTTTGTGTGCAAGGGGCCTATGATTTGAAAACAGCCCAAAGGTAATCTTTATCCACCACTGGCCAGGTGCATTTTCTTTCGATGTGGTGTGGGTTTCAATGTTGTTTCAATGAATGTGAGTTTCAAGGGCAGAGAAGTTTTAATGCTATGTTTATTTTCATTGTAAGACAGTATTGCTATGTTTAGCAGATGTCTATTAGTGTTTGTGCATTGTGCTATAAAATGTAAAAATAAAATCCAAGTAATCAATGTAGTAAAGCAGTATGCACATTAGTGTTTATGGTAAATGGGGTGAAATTGCCAGGTAATGCGACATTGGAATGGCTGCAGGGGGACTCTACTGCCATATTTTGGTTGTCCGTTCTACAGTTTGCATTTGAAAGTTGGTATCCCATAATTCCATCAGAGTGTGCGGGGTTACATAATTATGTATGCTAATTTTATGTTAATCAGCGTACAGATTTGTACCTATTTTTTATGGGCCTTGCCGAGATTTCTGATGTTTCCAGGTTGAGAGGTATGATCTGCACACATAGTTGTGGAATGCTATATAATGTCTATACAGATTGTATTGACATTGGGACCAAGGATGGCCCTTAGAGGACAAAGTGGAAAGTAGGGGGCACAATGACCTATATGTGTTCAAGGACAATGATACAGTTGGAAGAACTATAGTCATGGTGCTGTATGGGAATGCAAATGAGTATACCCATGGTTCAGTATGGGAAAAGAAATGGGAATATGGAGTACAGCTGTTTTTAGCTACAAAAATACTGGCATATGCAGTTTAATAAATGTTCTAAGAATGCTGTGTCATAGGTGTTACATACATAGCTCCCTTCATAAGCTGAGCTCAGCATAAGGAAAAGGATGGGGACAACTGAAAAAATGTAATAGAGAGCTATTGAAAGAAAGTTAATACATGCATTAAATATAGATGTAACACATCCATAATATGCACTTGTTGTAAAAGACAGAGAGATATTAAAAGAACGTAGATAAGAACAATTGAAAAATTAGGAACTATGGACACATTCTAGAAAAATGCAAAAGAGAAGGTGTAGGGTTGGCAAATGAGGAAGCGGTGCTAATAGATTCTTTATTTATTTATATTTCTTTACGAGGGAAATGCTGATCAACATTAACTGATGTCAGGCTCAGCCTGGGTGGAATACAAAACATTTTGCTAACAAAAAATACAGAAATGTAAATAGTAACAGAGAAGTTCATACTAATTACATAGAAAAAGAAAGCAGTATATATAAATTCTAGTGAACATGGACAGTGCAGTATACAATCAAGCAGAGTGCAATTTCCAATATATACATCATTTTCTAAACTGGGTCAGTCCATAGTAAATCTTGAGAGAGTAGAATATAGTAGGAAAGGAGACGGGTTAGGTGATATGTTCTCTGTTGAAGCAGACATATTTGGCTTGGATGAAGTACTTTTTGAGTTTTATTCTAAGTTTGGACTAAGTGTTAATTTTGTTTATGTTTATGGGGAGCAGACATTTCAACTGTTCCTATTTTATAGGGATACATCTGGTCTTTCTCAGAGTTTTGTTCCATGATCCATCCCTTAGCTATTTTTTCACTTTGTTCCAAATTCCGTTGGCAAAATTTGAGAGCTTTGATGGGTAGAGCTTGCCCGACAGTATGTGCCTGAGAGATAAAAGCATGTGCGGTGCTGTGGAGTTTGGTTCTAGGGTAATGAGAGTTGGTGTGGCTTCTGAGTACTTGAAGGGAGTGAGAACAAAAAAAGTAAAGGAATAGGAAGCAGTAATTTATTTTTTTCTTCCTTTCATAGAACTACGGGAGTATCACCAAGAAAGGGTGACACATATCACAAATTAAGAGTACAGGGTCCAAGGAAATTGATACAGCATAAGGACAGTAAAAGGTGGATTGCAAAGGATGACAGTGAAAGAGCAGGAAATGGAGAAATAGCTAGTAGAAACCAACAATGGGAGGATAAAAATGTAGAGGGAGTAGGTTTGAAGGTTAAGGACCATAGCAGAGTGCAGGGAGCAAGAAGATGCAGCAAAGATTCAAGAGAAAAATCAGGATATTGGGGTAGGAGTAGGGTCAGCTATTATCTACTGCAAAATAAAAGCAGACGAGCAGAGGAAAATAAGGTAAGATGGGGTTACAATAGAATGTCCCTTGATGAGACTGAAGATATCAGGTACATACAAGGTTCAGGGGTAAAGTAAAAGCAGGAGACAGAACTGACTCAAAGAGTATTAAAGAAAGGGTGTGACAATAAATAAGGGTAGAAATTCAAAAGGGGAAGAAAATAGTGGTAGTTAGGGAGGAATAACAAGTCTGTATGATGTACAAGTTATACCTAACTCTCATTGTGGCTAGAGAAGCTGAAAACAAATTCATACATCAAAGAATAAGGGAAAGACCTCAACTCAGCACCTGAAGACAGCCTAAGTGGAAGGCAGGGAGCACAGCAGAAGACACAAAGGGGAAGGTAAAGCTGATTATCTATAATGCTGGGGGAGTAATGCATCCTTTAAAACCATGTGGATACAAAGGAGAATATGGAGAAAAGGGGATTTTTATAAGGTCAAAAACTGTAGAGAATGTGATTAAATAGATTGTAGAGGCTAACATACAGTAAGAATGAATGGGGCAAAAGAAATAACTCAAAATTAAGTGTTGATGCTAGCAAGACAGGCATTGTAAAGGTTGTAAAGTGTTGGGACAGAAGACAGGAAATAGTGTTTGACTATACTGGAGAAAAATAGAAACTAAAGAATATTTATACACAGAGCATCGAAAGGGGAGAGTCTTTGGGGCATTATTTTAGGAATGGAAAGATGCTGACATAGGTTAAGTAAGACAAATGCTGATGCAGAACTTTAACATTGCCAAGGATCCCTGGTTAAAAAGAATGTTGACAAAAGAATGTAACAGTATGAATATGATAGAACTTAAACAGACTGCACTGAAAGAATATCGAAGAGGTATGCATCCACAGAGAGCAGTGCACCTTATCTAGTAAGAGTTTAAGGAAGGGTATGTAGAACAGGTAACTCCCTAATTAAACACAGCCAGAGAGTTGTGTAGTGCAAAATGCAACATGAGAACATATCATATCATGTATATATATATATATATATATATATATATATATATATATATATATATATATATATATGTATGTATATAGGAACAAGAAAGGTTGCAGAGAGCTAAGAGCTGAAGAAGGAATAAATGCAAATGAGAAAGAGAAACAGAAGAGAGAGAGAGAGAGATGCTGCAGGAGCATTGTTAATCATCTGAAGGGGAGATGTAAGTGGGAGTGTGGTAACAACATTTTATGATATGAAAAGAGAAGTGGAAGACAGCTACGGAAAAATGAGTAAGGGTTAAAGAGCTGGTACAGAGGGAATTGCAGAGAAGAGTGGCAGAAAGAGATATGAAGAATGGGTGGGGAAGAAAATGTAATGCATGGAAGTATTGAAGGTGGAGGTCTGTGTGATTCAGATGGAGCTTATGAAATGTAAGGAATTCAGTTGCATGGAATGGGAAGACAGGGTGGGTGTTACTATGGAGAATAAAGAAAAACAAAAACAGAAGAAAGAGGTACTGACAGCTCAGCAAATGATTGAACACAGCTGGCGTCAGGGAATAATTCTGTGCGGGCATTAATAGTCAGATATTACCGGGCTCTGTACATTTCAAGGAAGAGTGGGACAGAATCCAATAAAGTATGGAGCATGTATGGCATAATGATGGAATAATTACAGGATATGAAATTAAGAAAGCTATAAAAGTGTTGAAGACAGGCAAAACAATATGTAGTGATGGCTTCCCAGCAGAAATATGAAGTCTTACAGATAAGGTACTAAGATGATATTTAGTGAGATTTTCAATGGGTAAAGAAGCAGTATCCACCGTTAGTGATAATAATATAGGCAAGGTTGGCGATTTGCCAAAGGGAAACCAAGAGAATATTCCAGGCAACTATATACTTATTTTGCTAATAAATGTGGGGTAAAAATTTAAGGCATTTTGTCATCAGCAAGAGTCATACCACAATATAAACAAATAATTATTGTCTTCAAAAACTGGCTTATTTTCAGGTGTCATTTAAAGAGGTTACAATCTATATCAGCCTGGGAGTAGATGGCAGGAAGTTCTATCTGCTTTGTCAAGAATGTCCTGCACTTCTACCACCAAGGCTTTCACATATTGGCTAAATCTCCATCCACTCTCAAAGTGCCTTTTTAAGTAATCTCAGTCTTCTAAAGCTTCTAGTATAATAAAACAGAATCTCAATAAATGAACCTATTGCTATACATAATATTCATATTATATATATACATAATAACATACATAAAGGCCTTAATAATAATAAAATATTCCCTGCAAGCACTCCTTATTCTGGAAAAAATCAGTATATATGCATCATAACAGAGACATGATTAAAAAAAACTGCTGACTACACGCACTCCATACCCTGGGAAACATCAATATATGCATCATAACAGAGATCTAGTTCAAGACCAAAGAAAGCACTCTATCAGTGAGGGTTTTAATGCCTATCACATATTCCTTCACATCCAAGTTACTATTAACAAGACCCCATATCATAGGACCCAACTAGGCCCCAACTATGCCCACCTCTGCACACAGTCCTACCACTGCTACCTAACTAGTATGGAATCCCTATGTATTAAGCTCAACACCTTTCACCTAGGTGACTATAATCAACCCTCTATAAACTGGAAGTATTACACATCCTTGATTGTTTATGCCAATAAATTTCTGAACTTCAAAAATACAAATTCTCTGGATCAGTTGGCCGCACTCCAACCAGGGGATATGGTCCTTATCAATATTGGGCAGCTTTGTTCTCCATCAAATGTAACTTTCTGCCTGGTCACATCAGAGCACAAATCAGTCACATTCACCAAAGGCATGAAACAACTTCCAATATGTCGGTACTCCCAATCAAATCAACCAATGTGAATATGATGTAAAAATAGTCACCCAGGTGAAGGAAAATCCCAAAGACTTCTTTAACTATGCTAAAAAAACTCAGAAACAATGCCCAGCACTGTGCAGAGTTAATAGTAAATGATATCACATACTCACAGCCAGATGATATTGTCAATCTACAAACTGACAAATTTAATGCGAACATCGCCCTTTTCCTCTTCAATGTTCTCATATCACATGCTCACATCAACAAATCCTCTCAAATCTCCCATGAAGAAGTCCTCAAGCTACTATTTAAGGACAAGAACACTAAGCACACAAGGCTGTCTACTGGTCAGCATGAAACATGACTTGTCAGATCCCTTACAGAAGCTATTCAACATCAGCCTCAAAACAAGCTTTGTGCTTGATAAATGAATGGCAGCAGCAGTCATTACCTTCCCAACATGTAGGGTTTCAATGGACCCAAGTAATTATAGACCCATATGTCTGACAGACTCATTAGTAAAGCTATGGAAAGGATTGGTATGGAATGAATAAATAAGGATATAGGTAACCTTCAGACTCTTAACTAAAGCCATTTTGGAACTGTCAAGGGCAGATGCTGCCTAGTTAACCTTGTGGACTACTTGGAGAAAGTTACTGTAGGATTGGACAGGGGTAAATCATAGACAGCACATATCTAGCCCTCACAAAGGCAATCAACACCATTGCACACTAGGGTATTGTAAATAAACTCTCCCAGCTAAATGTAAACCCTCATGAAAATTATCAGATAGAAAACTGCCTTGCAAATAGAACACAGGAGATAGAACACAGATAGGCAGTTCTGCCTCCTACAAAAGTCGTATCACTAGTGGTGTTGGTAAGGGGTGATCAGTTCTTGGGTCACTCCTCTTTGGCATTTACTTCTTTGTGGTCAAAGTTAATGTTAATCATTTGTGGCTGAAGAGTTTTGCAGATGACTGTAAACTTGGTGCCATCCTAAAGTCCACAGAGAACAGCATGATCCTCCAAGAGGGTCTGTACCTTATAAATAGCTGGTGTCAAAACCATTAGCTAAAACTGGAATACCAAGAAATGTGCAACTGAATCCTTCAGAAAGCATGATTCTCCTTGTAACTATCACATTGACAACACATCCATGAACATTGGTCCCATAATCAGGGACCTGGCAATCAATTTCGATAAACAACTGTCCTTTAATCACCACATATGCACTATTGTAAAGACATTCTTTTTAATTGCACAGCTTGTAGCTAAAGGTATAGTGTCCAGGTTCAGAGATGTAATATTTTCACTCTACCTGGCCCTCCTTAAGCCAGTCATTGAGCATGATGCCCTTTTGATATCTACATGTCCAAACAGTTGTCATAACTGAAATGACTACAGTTTCTCCTCACTAAGAAAATCAAGACCTAAAAAGTATGCAAAAAATCTCAGAGCCATGTAACTCTTTTCAGTATCATAAAACTACTGAGAGTTGACCTCTGCTTCATGTATAGAGCCTCAAAAGGCCTTGTCTTGTAAGACCTATTGCACATTTGCAAGTCCAATGGTGACATAAACACCCACTGAAGAACATGATGGAGGAATAGGTATATATCACACAAAATTCCATTTCCATGGAACCTTCTTCCACTTCACATAAAGCAAAGTACTTATTTTATTTTATTTTATTTTATTTTATTTATTTTTATTTATTTTTCATTTGTTAACCGGGATGGTCCAACTGGACACAGGTCCATTTTCAGTGGAGGCCCGGGAAGAAAAGCTCCACAGTAATAAAAGTTTACACAATATTTTAAAATACAGTATACAGACAATTTTCAACCAATATGTTAAAATACAGTATACAGCAGAAGACATAACAAGACCTATATATACAAGAAAAATAGTTACACATGGTTAATAACAGAATAAGTATACAAATTCAATCACCTAGACTAATATATATTACAGTAGGTATATTAGGAAGTGAGGTATATAAGTGGAATAATTTGAGGACTTGTGTAATACATGGGCATAGCCACTTATTCTTTAAGTGTGTTCTAAGTGAGTTTTTAAAGTGAGAAGAGGTAGGGGCAGAAATCAGAGCAGGAGGGAGATTATTCCAGGTTCTAGCTATGGAGTGGGAAAACAGTGCTTTTCCTGCAGTATTGTTAACCCTAAAGATACAGAGGAGGGGTTTGTCGTAAGATCAGGGAGGACAATTTGTATTATAGTGGGTGGGAAGTTGGCCTAGTGCAAGGGTTTTTTTCTGGATGTGTTACCACATTGTAGGCAATGACTAATTAGTGATAGGTTAGTAGCTGTGGAAGTTCCAGCCATTGCAGTTCCCCTAGAGCCTGGTAATGGTGGGTTCCAAAGGTGGAGTTGTTTGCAAACTTGGCGATTTTATTATAACATGATTCGAGTCTGGCAAGGTCATATTTTCTAAGCTGGGTAAGAATTGGAGCAGCATACATTATGATAGACAAGAGGTGAGTTTGGGCTAGGGCAATCTGTGTTTGTTTCGAGAGGGATTTCCTGTGCCTATATAGTGTTCCCATTTTTTTATGGACTTTTTCATAGTTTGTGAAATGTGGACTTCAAAGTATAGATTTTTATCAATTTCAATGCCTAGGAGGATGGTCAGAGGGAGAGATAATAGTGCCATTTTTGGAGGAGATAGTGAAGGATAGAAGGGTGGAAATGGTTCTGTTGGGGTGAAAAGTAGTAATTTGATTTTATTAGGGTTTAAAATAAGTTGGATCTGAGTGATGCAACTTTCCACAGAGCTAAAGGATTTCTGGGTGAGTTGTTGTAGGGTGGGAAGTGATGGAGCTGAACAGATAAGAATTGAATTGTCAGTGAATTGTATAATTGCCTATATATAAATATATATAAATATATATAAATACTTAAAGAATAAGTGGCTATGGCCCTGTATTACATAAGTCCTCAAATGATTTCACTTATATACCTTACTTCCTAATATAATATGCCTGACCAGTCTGATCTGTAAGGCTATGGAGCGAATCATTATGGAACTCATAAATGGAGAGATTGGGAACCTCCAATCGCTGGACCCCACACAGTTTGGCTTCGTCAAGGGCAGATCATGCCTCCTGAACCTGGTGCGTTTCTTTGAGACAGTTACTCAGGCTATAGATAAGGGAAAGGAGGTACACACAGCTTACCTTGACCTTGCTAAAGCATTTGACACCATTCCCCATTCAGGTATTATTGATAAGCTCACCAGCCTGGGCATAAACCCTTACGTCACAAGATGGATCACAAACTGGCTCTCAGACAGATCCCATAAAGTAAGAGTAGTGGGATCTATGTCCAAATCCAGACCAGTAATGAGTGGTGTGCCTCAGGGCTCTGTCCTGGTGCCCCTCCTGTTTGGCATATACTTCTCAGAAGTACAGGCAAGCATGGAAGGGCTGTGGCTGACTAAGTTTGTGGACGACTGCAAACTGGGTGCTATAATAGAGTCTCCGGCCGACATGGAAATCCTCCAGAAGGGCCTAAATGAGACTGATGCATGGTGTCAAAGCCATGGTCTCAAGCTAAATGCAAAAAAATGCGTAGTAATCCCCTTTGGAAAAAACAGAGTACCCGCAAACTACAACATAGGAGGTAATCCCCTGAAATCTGAAGAAGAAATAAGGGATCTAGGGACCCAAGTAGATAGCCAGCTTTCCTTTGATAACCATGTTGCCAAAGTGGTTAGAAAATCCTTCTATGTGACCCATCTGATCATGAAAGGGTTCGCATCAAGATCTAAGGATGTAATGGTGCCTCTCTTCTCTTCCCTCATCAGACCCATTATTGAGTACAATGCACCAATTGGAATGTACCTGGCTAGACATCTCCAGCAGCTGGAGAGACCACAGAGGTACCTAACCAAGAGAATTACTGGCCTCAAACAGTTGCCCTATGCAGCACGATTGAAAAAGCTAAGACTGTTCTCTGTTGCATTCCGCCTTCTCAGAGGTGATCTCTGTCTAACGTACAGAGCCATGTCCAACCCAGAATCGTTGAACATGCTCCATCTTAGCAAAACCAAATCTACTTGAGCTACATGCTCTAGGGATATAAACCTCAACACAACAATGAATAGAACATGCTGGAGGGATAAATTCCCTTCGCAGAGACTTCCCTTACTATGGAACAGGGTACCGATCTACATAAGACAGAGCCCCTCACTATCACTCTTCAAGAGGAACCTTGATGAGTGGATGGGTAACAGAAAGTTCAGACCAGGGATCACACCAACAGCATTACTAGATAGGGGCCAAGGGTACTAGCTGCTAGTACAAGGGTCTAGGGAACTACTAAAGGGGCGGTGAATACCGCACAATGTGGCTGGGCTAGTATATGCCTTCAGGCAGATAGCTCAG
This sequence comes from Protopterus annectens, assembly GCF_019279795.1. Lineage (NCBI taxonomy): Eukaryota > Metazoa > Chordata > Ceratodontiformes > Protopteridae > Protopterus > Protopterus annectens. The sequence goes on along the minus strand of NC_056725.1, from coordinate 1,983,973,217 downwards.
TACCAACCTATGAACCTATGAACCTATAAGTGAAGCATGCTATGTGGTGGTATGGAAATTATTGGTAAATATGGAGAAAAGAAGTGGGGCTAATATGGAGCCTTGTGGTACACCTATGGTAGTTGCGAGTAAGGGGAATTGTACACTTTGCCATTGGACAGATTGTTGCCTGCTTGACAGATAGCTTTTAAGCCAGGCTATAGCGGAAGGGGCAAAGAATAGGGATGTCAGGGTGTCTAGTAGTAAGGAATGTGAAACCATGTCAAATGCTTTGGAGAGGTCTAGAAATATTGCAGATACAAAGTTATTATTATTTCTATGTTGGTTGATCAGATTAGTGAAAAAAAGCAGAGCAGTGGTTGTGCTATGGTGTTTTTGGAAGCAATGCTGTGTGGCGGATCGAGATGATGTGAGTTTAGGAATTGTGTTACCAGAGAATCTATACATTTCTCTAGTATTTTAGATAAGGGGGATAAAATGGAAATGGGGCAATAATTTGAGTATTCATAAGAGTTTCTGCCTTTATGTAGTGGAATAATGTATGATACCTTCCATAGCTGTGGGACATATACTTCTTGTACGGAGCGATTGATAAGAATAGAAATAGGGTAGGATAAGGATTCAGCAGCTATTTTTAGGAAGTTGGTTAGTAGATTGTCAGCAGCAAGGGTGGTAGGTTTCAGTTTTAGGAGGTGTTTATTAATTGTTGAGGTGGGAACGGGTGAGAGCATAAAGGATGGGATGTTGTCAGGGCATTTGGTTGGGTTATATGTAGGGCTCTTTTTGGATAGTTGGGAGGATAGTGTTAAGATGGATTCTGTGAAGTAGTGATTAAATTGGGAAGTGATGTCCTTGTTGTCATTCATGGAGTTAGGAGTGGGAGTGGTAGTTTTGCCTGGTTTTAGGAGAGAGTTAATGGCATGCCAAAACTTTTAGGGATCTTTTCAATGTTTGTTTTGGATATTAAGGAAGTAATTTTGTCTATCGAGTTTATTATGTCTCTTGGCCTGATTTCTAAGTTGCAGGTAACTTTGTTTGGCTAGGCTAGTATTGTATTTCTTCCAAATTCTCCAAGCCTTATCCCTTGACTTTAGAAGGGCTCTAGTTTCACTAGGTAGCCATGGTGCATAGTTTGACTTCACTCTTATTTTACTAATTGGTGCGAGTCTATCAAGGATATTGATGAGAATATTGTTGAAGTAGTCAAAGGCTTGGTCTAGATTTAGGGTTTGTAGTGGTTTCCAGTCACTATGTTTTAGAATACTGTTTAGTTCTTGTATATTTAGTTTATAATCACCTCTGACTTGTCTAAAAACAATGGGTTTGGCTATCCTGTCTGATAGTTTTATTTGGGGCAGTTAACTAGTATCCAATCTAGGATAGACTGTGTTTTTTTTGTCAATTCTAGTGGGTTCTTGGATAAGTTGGGTAAAACTGCAAAGATTAATATGGTTAACGGGGTTGTTAGAGGTACAGGCTGACCAATCAGTGTTCAGGTCACCTAGTAAAATGGTTTCTTGGGGGAGATTATCTGTGGCCCATTGTAACATTGCTTCAGTACTGGGAGAGTTATTACCTGGGGGAAATCTAACAGCAGAGAATAATGAAAGGTTTTGTGTCATTTATGCTTAGGGTTGAACCTAATCTAAGGTTTCGACATTTTGAAATGTAGGTATGTGGGTTTGTAGAGGTTTGATGTTGATTGTATTTTATAGAGGATAGCAACTCCACCTCCCTTTTGCCTACTCTATCCAATCTTATACTCTTTTCAAATAAAATTTGGATGAATGGATGGGTAACCACAAATTCATACCTAGTTTAGCACCCCTGTTCCTCAGAGATAGGGCAACATATAAATGTCCTAACATATCCTTGTTCTGCCCAACTCTGGGATATTTGTACACAGGGTATAAGGGTGAACAACTAACATGGGAATGTAATAATGGGCATCTTAATATACTCACAGATCAGCTATCCTGTTAAGTACCTTAGGGACCTATGAGCCTACATAGTTAATTCTGGAGTAAGCTCATAGTGGAAGGGATGCAGAATGGAAACTAAATGCAAAAACTCAGTAAGACTGACATAATAAAACTTTCATCATGTCCATACCAGTAAAATATTTTCAGTATTAAAGCAAAGCCTGCTATTATGGCAGGGAAGGTACCATGCTTATTGGAGTCCACTTCATCTGTGAAGAATGAAGGATAATTTCTCTTGGTTTCATTTGTCCAAGTCTTTTGGATTTCTAATATCATGTCAGGAATGGACCCTACTCCTAAGTCAGTGTACCATTAAAGTTGATACAATAAGTATTGTTTCAGTATCTGATGCTAGCCAAAAGTGCTCTGACCATCATCTGCAATTTTTCCAGAGCTGACTCCTTCTGAAATCCATATGGAGTTATGTGTATTAGTAGCACATCTACATATGGTTGTAACTTATTTTTTATAATACCCGTTGCTCCTACTACTATTGCAATTGTCTAGGTATCCTTCTTCCACATTGCTCTTGTTTCTGCCTGCAAAACCTCGTATTTTATGACTTTGTGTTTCTCTGTATGTACGACACTGTAATCACCACATGTAGTAATTTCAATGATCAATGCTACTTTTATCTTTTTTTTCCTGGACTACTATATCTGGTTTTCTTGCATCTGTTTTTTTGAACTATTGTTAATAGGTGATCCCATGTGATATAAACTTCATAATTTTCTACAATGCTTTGTGGTTCATGTTTCCATTGCTTCTCAAATACTTCGATATCGCAGTGTTTGCACAATCCCCAGTATAACAATATTGCCACATTATTATGCTTTGTAGTATCTAGGTCTTCTACCATAAGTTTATCACACCCAGCAACAAGATGTGTGACTGTTTCCAGTTCTTTTTTCAAAACCTGCATTTGTCTGTTTCTCTCGCATGTTAATATTAAAGTTTTATTATGCAAGTTTTACCAAGTTTTTGGATTTAGTTTATCATCTGATCTTTCTCCTTCTATTTTTTCTTTTGTTTTAGCACATTCAGTTGCTGTGTGATTTTGCCTACTTCTAGTCTGATTTCCATTCCCGTTTGATGCTGATATGCTTCTGCTAGACTGAGTGGGAAGTCATCATAGACTTATTCTCCTCATGTTTTAAACTTTCACTTTGTTTGAATCTGATGCATTCAACAGTTATGTATGCAATCAAACAACTGCAAATTCACACATGTAATCGGTTTTGAGGAGGCCCACACCTCCTTTAGAACAAGGAATACATAATTTTGTCATACACTGATTTTTATATATTATTTTTTAAGCATGAAGCATTTTTCTTGTTTTCCAGTCCAGCTGGTCCAATACCTTTTGTGGGTCAGTCATTCACCCCAGAACTGTAATTTACAACAGGAAGAGCAAATTGGTTTGTAGCATGGACTTTATTCCTTCATGTCAAGGCTGTTTTCAATATTAATTTTAGTCTTTTGAAGTATTCCTTAATGAATTTTATTTGCATTTGTTCATATTGCTCAAGTACCATTTTATCACATACACAACTGGCGCCAGAGCCATGGACTAAAGCTAAGTGCTAAGAAATGCATAATAGTATCCTTTGGGAAGTCACCCATCCCTGGTAACTATCATATTGACAACACACCCCTTAGAGTTGACCCAGTAGTCAGGGACTTAGGGACATACATAGATAGTAATCTAGCCTTTGATCATTGTGTGTCTACAGTGGTGAGAAGATCATTCTGTGTTGCTCAACTTATAAACAAAGGTATGGCATCTAAGTCCAAGGAAGTCGTTGTTCAACTGTATTCGGCATTCATCATACCTATCATTGAGTACAATGCCCCCTTTGGTATGTACCTAGCCAGGCATATCCAACAATTGTAAAGTCTACAGAGGTTCCTCACTAAAAGAATACAGGGCATAAGTAAAATGTACTGTGCAGATTGCCTCAAGGCTGTATCACTGTATTCTGTCTCCTATAGGGTTTTGAAGAGAGATCTATGCCTTGCATACAGAATATTCTCATATCCCACTCTGATGGACCTCCTGGATATCCACAAAACAAACAGACTTAAACATTGCCTATGATATAACTAGGACCTGCTGGAGAGATAGGTATGTATTCCAGAGACTAACCCATCTATGGAATAGGCTCTCCATCCATGTGAAGCAGAGTTCCTCCCTAACCCAATTCAAGTGTAACTTGGATAATTGGATGGGAAACTGGAAATTCATCCCTGGTTTGGCACCTATGTCTTTAATGGATATAGGTAACCTGTAAATGGTTCATCTCCCAGGCCCATGCTTACACTTATCAAGGATATCAAACTTGTCAGAGATTTGGGGTGCATGGGTAGGCTTAAAAAGGCCCCTGTGGTCATTAGCCTAGTAAACGCCTATGAAAATGTGAACAATCCTGTGCTAGACTGATATTTTCTTCATGTTGCAACTTTCCTGCATTAAATGCTGCTTTTCACATTTATCAAGACCAAATGATATTTTTATATAATCTGAGAAAGCTTTAACTACTTGAAGTTGTGCTTTCATCTCCTCATCTGATGAACTATGCAATCTTAAGTCATCCACAAAATGTAGATGAGAAGTCTTTAATCAAGGTTGCTTTTTCTGAGCCAAATTGTAACCATGGCCTAATCTGTTAAGTAAACATCTTAACTGCTTAAAGGCAAGACAAAACAATAAAGGTGACAATGAATCACATTGGAATATCTCCTTTTCAGTTTTTATTCCTGATATAATAATTTGCCCTTCGTCATGGTTTGCCACTGTTTTATGCAACTACTAATCAATGCAGGATATATCTTATAAATCTGTATGTACTCCTTGATCCATGAATGTGGGATGCTGTCATATGCTTATTTGTAATCTGTCCATGGCATACTTAGATTCCTACCCTTTTTACAATTCTTTACTATGCCTTTATTTGACAACAAATTGTCCATATGCCTGTCTTTTGTTACCCTTTTATTCTATTGGCATGATATAGTTATTTTTTAAAAGACTATAAACTCTGTCTGCATCAGTTTCAGTTTATAGTTTGCACATTTTCAGAAGGCAAGTTATTGGTTAATAGTTTTTAGGATGGCTTACAGGTTTAAGTTAAAGGGGAGTATTGTTTTTCCTGTTGTTAATCAGACTGGTGTCTGTTTGGGATGTGCATATAAGTAAGTCTTACTCAGGGCTAAATCTTTATGTAAAAATATTAATACTTTTAGTCAGAAGTTATGTACTGCATCTGGGCCTGGTGTTTTCCATTTAAGAGCTTTTCTTAATTTTATTTAAATTTTTTTGGCTGTTACTTCATCCCATTTCATATTCTGTACATTTGAATTCCTTACTGTGTCTTTTAACTTCCACTAAGAGACATGACAAGATAAGCTTAAATGTATTCCTTTTGACGAATCTCTCCCTTAATAGTTAACACACTTTCATATGAAAGATCTCAGACTGGTACATGAATAATGGAGTAGCAAATCCAAGACACAATTACCCCCACAGGTATTCCAGTTTTCATCCCTTCCTTTGAAGGATGCAGAGTTCAAGCTCATACTATCATACATCTCAACTATACCAAATTCTTCAGTATTTACCAGTTTTGAGGACAAAATAATGGGGTTCCACGAATTCCTGAGTGGCCCCTTTAATTCCCGATTGTTTTTTTTTTACTACAACTTTAAATTTATTGCTGAATTCCCTGCCCATACCACCATGTATAATTCCTTGTGTTTCAGTGTTTGTCTCATATATAACTTATGGTCCGTTCCATCTTTCAGGAAAGGCATGGTAACAGAAAACATCATATTCTAGCAATTTTCTAAGGTTATACAAGCGATGTTTAAAATGTGTCCCTGTTTTTTGACCTTTGTCCACCCCCAATAAATTTTGGCTTTTTCCAGATTTCTTGTTCTGCATAGTTCTTCAGGGGAAGAAAAGTTAAGTGGTGTAAGTCTGTGTTGTTAGTAGCACATTAGGTAGAATACTTGCTTTTGATGGAAAAGGCTGTGGGTTCTACTCCCACAGTATATAGATGGATTGCTGATAGGGTCTATATTATAACGAAATCTTTATATTTATATTTATAAATATTATATCGAAATCTACAAAGATCGAATGTTATAATATCGAACCCTAAACACCGAAATCCGCAAACATCGAACAGTCAGAATAGCAATTTTTTTTCCCAGGGAAAAAAAAATCGCTATTCCGAGAAACATACACACAAACACACACAAAAAACAGCAATCCACATACATATACTTAAAATCCTACACCTAAACATAAATTAAACTTTACATACACTACTAGCTAGCCACTTACCTTAACCCAGCCCTAACCCTAAGGTCCGTCACTATCGTACACTCACCCGCGCCCTAACCCTAACTCACCTAACCCGCCCCCGAACTCTAACCTACACACAACCGCACACTTACCTAACCCGCTCCTTAACCCTAACTCACCTAACCCGCCCCCTAACCCTAACCTACACACAATCGCACACTTACCTGTACCCGACCCATAAAGTTCCAACATATTGAATGCTGAAAACAGAGAAGCCACAGCAACGGCCCACCAAATTCTTTCTCTGGGAAAAAATTTGGTGTCCTGCACCTTCGCTGTTTTCAGTGTTTGACAAAACTGGTTTGATATTATAACATTTGAACTTTATAAAATTTGATGTTATAATATAGACCCGCTGATACTGTACTGTGTTGTACTTTTAAAGGGGGTGTATGCTGTAGTCATGAGAATGTTCTTTGGTGGAGATACCTAGTAACTACGAACCTGTTATCAGTTTGTCATCCATTCCCTATTGCAATATTACTAACTTATCATTTTTTTAATGTAACATAGGCAATTTATTCCTCAAGGGCAACAGGCACATAATTTGTAAATGAAACACTGAACTATATTGTTGTTTGCTAGCAGCAACCTCTTCATTAGTTACAGATCTCTTTAATGTGGAATTATCTAGATGACTTTTACTTCTGCAGGGATTCTGCATATTTACTGGTACTAGTGGATTGTAGAAGTTTGAGTACACTTTTATGATGGAAATGTTCTGAACTGGGCACTTTTGTCATTATTGGTTCATGAATTTTGTTTCATTGCTTAATGGAAAAAATGTTCAAAACAATAAATTTAAAACACGCTCTAACAAATGTTCTGTATCATACAAGGAATATTATTTAATACAATCAGGAAGGTGTACCAAAGAACACATGTATGTTTTGTGTACAAGGGGGCTATGATTTGAAAAAAAAAAACCCAAAGGTAATCTTTATTCGCCCCTGGCCAGATGCATTTTCTTTGAATGTGGGTTTCACAGCTGTTTCAATGAATGTGAGTTTCAAGGGCAGAGAAGTTTTAGTGCTAAGTCTATTTTTATTGTGAGATCGTATTGCTTTGTTTAGCAGATGTCTACTGGTGTTTGTGCTACAAAATGTATAATAAAAGTTTTAAATGAAATCCAAACAATCATTGTAGAAGCAAAGTAGTATGCACATTAGTGTTTATGGTAAATGGGGTGAAATAGCCAAGTAATGGGACATTAGAATGGCTGCAGGGGGACGACTGTGTATGGGGGGCCCGATTAGACCATGATTTTGTGAAGGGGGAAGGGCAGCAAACCCAAAGACAGCCCCAGGTGGCACAAACTCAAGCTACACCACTAATCAGTAGGCCATGGAGAATGACTTTTGGAGAATATTACTTACTATTAAATGCCCTACTTTTACCATAAATCCCACATACTGCAAGTCACTAAAAAGTAAATCCTAAGGTTCATCATCTTTTCCCTTCCCAGTAAACATCATTGTTACACATTAAAAAAAAAAAGGTTACCATTTATTATAGGGTCTGGGAGTCTGGGGCCATATTTTGGTTCTGTTCTTCAGATTGCGTTTGGAAGTTGGTATCCCACAATTCCACTGGAGTGGGTAGGGTTACAAAATTATATATGCAAATGTTATGTTAATCAGCATATATATTAGTACCTATTTTTTATGGGCCTTTGTCCAGAATTTTGATGTTTCCAGGTTGAAAGGTATGCATACTATGGCTTACGTATCTTAACAAATTAGGGATACATTAACAAAAGCATAAGAGACTAAATGCATTGTCACTGGACTGCCGTTCAATGCTGCTGCTATTACCATATATGAATAATCAGCACTAAAGTTGAAATTCCTGAATTTTAACTGTATGGTGTCAATAGGAGCAGTGCAGGGCACCTGAAGGTTAAAATGGATGAAGAGGTAGTCATTAGAGGAGACTAGTTCCCACTCCAAAACCAGAGATGGCCAAGTTAACATGAAATATAAAGCATATGTGGTCATATGCATGGTCCACAGAAGAAATGACCTTCCATGGTAGAAGCTTTTAGCAATAGCCATGGATTTGTCACTGACACATAACTGAAACTGCTCAAGACTAGTCAGTTTAGTGAAATAATACTGAATCGATAAGAATTTGCATGAATTCTTATACAAAGCATTTAATGTTTCTGGTTGAAAAGTAAATTGAAACGGATGTGTAGTGTGTTCCTTCTCTTATGACACTTTCAAGGGGGTTTGCTATCTCTGCAAGGAACTGGGCCATCTGTATTGCTGATTTCAAACAAACTGATATTCCTCCAGTGATGTTGCATATGGGGCTCTTCATAATAATGTAGGCTCATGGGAGAACTAGCAGTTGAGGATATTGAAATCAAACCCAATCTTCATAATGCATGCAAAGTCCACATCAATGAACAAGGCAAAGATAAAAGCAATTTTGCTGTGGCTGTTGTGGATATATGTTGCATTAGTTTGCAGCATCCTGTGTCAGATGTACAGAGTGGATGACCCATTTATAAACTGTCACGACAAGCAGGTTATTTAATGGTGTTTGATTGTTCTTGCTAATCTTTGGGATTTCCCCCAGGATAGAGAAAAGAAACTAACAAGGAAATCAGAGGACTCTGACAGGGAAGGCCCACTAGAGGTCATCTGTGACTTACTCTATCTCTGTAGATGTGAAGGAATCCCAAAATATGGTACAGTGGCACAATTTATATATTAATGAAGGGATCCCCTGAGTCAGAATGGGAGGACAACCTATTTCTGCAACAAAAAATAATTAAAACCATAGCATGACATATTTTAAAGGACAGTACAAGTAATAGAAGTAACAGATTATTAAAATGGTAATGAAAAAAACTTGAATAGAATTTTAAAACAGCTAAACTAAACTTGGCTGGTGATGAACACAATGGCATGTATCAGTTCCAGAGCAAGATCATTGTAGATTCAGTGGCCAGCTTAAGGGGTGGATATAGACAGACAAAAGTAAATGATGGATACATTACTGGTGATGCTAATATGACCTGGGGTCATGGCAGAAGAAGCACTCCTCACAGTGACAAAATCTAGAACAAGAAAATAACAATGTTGGCAAGCTCCTGCCATATGAAAACTGTAAACATTAGGAAGAGTGAACTAAATGTCCCTGTAGAAATCCACAAAAGAAAATGAATGTTAAATGAATGTTAAACCTAGCTCATTTGTACCCAAAGCCCGACTGGAACACCCATAATACTACAAATATAAAAATACCACAGGCACAGGGAGCCAGCAAGTAGCAAACCAAAGCAGGACATCAGAAAAAGAAACCAAGAAGGACAATAATGGCCATAAGTTATTCAAAGAGCAGGCAGTAAATGGTTAGATACTGATGGCAAAACTAAGTAAATTGTAAATTGGTAACAGAGTCAAGCCCCAAGAGGTAAGAGAACTTGGACCAAACATAAACCCATTGAAGTCAGTGACCTTGTAAAGTAGTATAATATATACAAGCTGGCCTCAATTGTGTGTAGACAGATAGATGGTTATCCCCCAGACTCCTGCAGAAAGGAAGCAAGGACTATGTTGGGGTAATATGAATGATGGAATGTAATGACTGCTGTATTCATTATCATACTTGCCTACACAGCTGTCAGAGCTACTGGTATGTAAAGTCGTGCCATTGAGAGATAATTAGATTGAGACATTGGTCAGAGAAGAATACATGTAAAACATTTTCACTTCAAAATCGGTTTCAGGTTGTAGCAGTGAATTATTGGTGGTTGCAGTGCTAAGAAAGAAGGTGCAAATGATACCTGTGCCTAAGGATAGGGATAAGGAACAAAGACCTTCCGTACATCATAACTGTTCCGAGACAGGAAACTTGGTTACTGTACAGTACATTGGAGTGTTAAAACTTAAAAATGAACATTAGGATCACACTCTGAAGTACAGAGGAGTGGCACATAAAAGAACCAAGACCATTGCAATCAAGACAGTAAGAGGCAAGCACACTGGACCACCAGAAACACCCTTTAGCAGGTGTGAATGAAACAGCTGGAAAAAATCAATCAATCAATCAATCAATCAATCAATCAATCAATCAATCAATCAATCAGTCAATCAATAACGTGTGTAGACACCCAACATGAAAGCAAACAAAAGTGTTGCAGCACCAGGTCTGTAATGCAGCAGTTGTTGTATGATTTATTTATTTAACATTTATTAACTGGGAAAGTCCGACTTGGAACAAAACCAATTTTCAGCGAAGGCCCGGGGATAAAGGCTCAAGATGCATGTCTTTGTAACGTGGGAGGAAATTGGAGCACCTGGAGGAAACCCACATGAATGCAAGGAGGACATGCAGACTCTGCACAGAAGGCACCCCAGCCAACAGTCGAACCGCAGAACCTCTTGCTGTGAGGTGACAATGCTACCGCTGCACCACTGTACCACCGAAAATTGACTGCATTGTGAACTATTAAGCTACAAAACATGGCCTGGGGTTAAAGCATAATCCTATAGTGATTAACACTAGCAGAGATTCTCATGATCAATCAGAATTAGCTGCTGCCAAACTGGACCGTCTAATCAGTTCAAATAATCTAAATAATGAAAAAAAATACAAACATTCAGGAAACCACCAGTCTGTAAGCCATGGTCAAATGCCCTCCTGGAGCATTATTTTATCTGTAGGTGTTGAACGACAGATGTCACTTGTCACACACACTCAGGCACACACTCACATGGAAATAAAATGCATGCACACATGCACACAGACACGCACTCAGGTGCACCTACATACTTACACACATTTTATGGATATTTCTCTGCAATTCAGCCAGTACCTTCTGCAATACACTGATTAAAATATATCAGAGCCAACAATTATAACATTTCCTCAATGTAATGGAAAATCTTTCAGCATACAAGATCCAGCCAGAAGTCAACCATGACTTAAAAAATGACGATACTATGGATGCAGTCATCATTGGATTTATTAATCCATAGCATGGATGCAGTCATCATCGGATTTATTAATCCATACCATGGATGCAGTCATCATCAGATTTATTAATTCAGTTTTTATATTTGGTAGGTGTGGTAACATCATCGGATTTATTAATTCAGTTTTATATTTGGCAGGTGTGGTAACATCATCGGGTTTATTAATTCAGTTTTTATATTTGGCAGGTGTGGTAACATCATCGGATTTATTAATTCAGTTTTTATATTTGGCAGGTGTGGTAACATCAGATTTATTAATTCAGTTTTTATATTTGGCAGGTGTGGTAAGATCATCGGATTTATTAATTCAGTTTTTATATTTGGCAGGCGTGGTAACATCATCGGATTTATTAATTCAGTTTTATATTTGGCAGGTGTGGTAACATCATCAGATTTATTAATTCAGTTTTTATATTTGGCAGGTGTGGTAACATCATCGGATTTATTAATTCAGATTTTATATTTGGCAGGTATGGTAACATCATCGGATTTATTAATTCAGTTTTTATATTTGGCAGGTGTGGTAACATCATCGGATTTATTAATTCAGTTTTTATATTTGGCAGGTGTGGTAACATCATCGGATTTATTAATTCAGTTTTATATTTGGCAGGTGTGGTAACATCATTGGATTTATTAATTCAGTTTTTTATATTTGGCAGGTGTGGTAACATCATTGGATTTATTAATTCAGTTTTAAATTTGGCAGGTGTGGTAACATCATCGGGTTTATTAATTCAGTTTTTATATTTGGCAGGTGTGGTAACATCATCGGATTTATTAATTCAGTTTTTATATTTGGCAGGTGTGGTAACATCATCGGATTTATTAATTCAGTTTTATATTTGGCAGGTGTGGTAACATCATTGGATTTATTAATTCAGTTTTTATATTTGGCAGGTGTGGTAATATCATCAGATTTATTAACTCAGTTTTTATATTTGGCAGGTGTAGTAACATCATCGGATTTATTAATTCAGTTTTTATATTTGGCAGGTATGGTAACATCATCGGATTTATTAATTCAGTTTTTATATTTCGCAGGTGTGGTAACATCATCGGATTTATTAATTCAGTTTTATATTTGGCAGGTGTGGTAACATCATCGGATTTATTAATTCAGTTTTTATATTTGGCAGGTGTGGTAACATCATCGGATTTATTAATTCAGTTTTTATATTTGGCAGGTGTGGTAAGTTGCAAATGGACCTTACTAATTTACCAAACACCTTTGCTTTAGAAAAGTATGAAATGCACCAGGTCGGTCTTCAACAGGGATTTGTATATACAACAGATTATCAGCGAAGTTTTAAATAGTTTAATGGGTAGAATTTGTCCTTTTATAAGACCAGATTCTACTAAGGAACCATGGCGTTTATTTATTGTTCCATTCTCTCTCTCTTTGTTAATTTTGGCAACATTTTATAGTACAATTAGAAAAAGCCAAAATGTGATGAATAGAGATCTTGTCTTTTATTTTTCTTCATTTGGAATGCTTGAGATGGATTTTGTAGCAAAGTACAGGTATTTAGATTTAACACTAAAGGTCTAGGTTAAGCGAGTCAAATCTTTTAAGTTTCTAGACAGGAGTCCCCGTGGACTATGATGTTTGCAGATGACATTGTGATCTGTAGTGAGAGTAGGGAACAGGTGGAGACCCTGGAGAGGTGGAGATATGCTATAGAGAGAAGAGGAATGAAGGTCAGCAGGACTAAGACAGAATATATGTGTGTGAATGAGAGGGAGGATAGAGGAATGGTGAGGATGCAGGGAGAAGAGGTGCGAAGGTGGATGAGTTTAAATACTTGGGATCAATAGTTCAGAGTAATGGTGAGTGTGGAAGAGAGGTGAAGAAGAGAGTACAGGCAGGATGGAGTGGGTGGAGAAGAGTGTCAGGAGTGATTTGTGACAGACGAGTAACAGTAAGAGTGAAAGGGAAGGTCTATAAAAGGGTAGTGAGACCAGCTATGTTATATGGGTTAGAGACAGTGGCATTGACAAAAAGGCAGGAGTTAGAGCTGGATGTGGCAGAGTTAAAGATGTTAAGATTTGCACTGGGTGTGATGAGGGTGGAGAGGATTAGGAATAAGTATATTAGAGGGTCAGCCCAGGTTGGAAGGTTTGGAGACAAAGTCAGAGAGACAAGATTACACTGGTTTGGGCATGTGCTGAGGAGGGATGTTGAGTGTATTGGGAAAAAGATGCTAAGGATGAAGTTACCAGGTAAAAGGAAAAGAGGAAGGCCTAAGATAAGGTTTATGGATATGATGAGAGGACATGCAGGTGGTTGGTGTGACAAAGCAAGATGCAGAGGACAGGAAAAAATGGAAACAGATGATCCGCTGAGGCGACCCCTAATGGGAACAGCTGAAAGAAGATGATGATGACTTTCATTGTTTAAGTAAAGGGGTGATATCTCAGCTTAAATATTTAGGATTCCTGTTATACCTGGGCAGGTCTACTTGATAACAATGAAAACCCATATACCTGAAAATGATAATACCAGACAAAAACACTGAATCATCACTTAACCGACTCCACATAACACTGAGAATTTACAGAGAGAAAGTAACCTATCAGCCAACAAGCACAAGAAACCACATGGAAGCATTTCAAACCCACACAAGTGCTCCCATCCCCAACTAATTGTACCATCTCTGAGATCACACTATAGTGGGGAAAAAGGCAAACTCCCAAATGTTGGTCGACTGCCTCCATTCCCTGGGTAAATTGTCAGTTATGTGAGGAGTCGTTTAAATGACGATTTGGTGTTTTTGTCTGTGTTATTATTATGTGGGTTTCAATCTTATCAGGAAGATCCACCAGGGCATAACATCAGATGACCACATGAGAATGCTATTGAAAATGTTATTAAAATAGTCTGTTGGTTACTTACTAGACCTATTAATTTCACAGTCTATGCAGTACTGCTGAAAGTCATGCTTGTGCACCATCAATGCTATAGAAGGTGGAGTTGTAAATGCTTTAGAAGAGGTTAACATCTACTTCTAACTGCAGCATATATCATTTTGTCATGCTAGCTTTCATCACTACCCTGTTTTGCTTATTTTTATTTTTAATTATATTTGTAGACTGGCATAGATCACTAGTATCCGTGGACTTTTTTGAGACGCAGGACAAGAGTAGTGTAACGTGTCTATATCTGTGACTAATGTTGTTTAGCTCATTAGACCACAAGGCCTGAACTGGGTGGATGGTTGGTATAATGGTTAAGGTGTTTACCTAACAGACACAAGGTACAGGGTTTGATTCTCCCATGGGGCAATTGGCTAGGCTTAAAATGGCTCACAAAGGCAGTTAGCCTAGTACTAATCCATGAACCTATGAAATTCACTATGCCTAGAGATGGCTGAGGTTTTCCAGAACGCTTGAGGTAAGAAAGATTACTTCACTGTCCTGTGTCTTTGGAATGACCTGAAAGTCTTTCTGGTAATGTATCTTCTGTATTAGGGACTAAAGAACATTTTAAAAAACTATGGAGGACTGTTATCAATTTAAATTGGGATAAGTATCTTATAAGATTAAGCTCTGGTTAGCTGATACACACTATTGTACTGTGACTACTGCTGGAATATTGAAATGCATTTTTATTTTTAACCATGCATTTCTGATTTCTAATGATGATATATTAATTCTTGCCACAGAGAATGACATTATTTTACTTACACTTTACTAAATTACACTTTACTAAATTTAATTACTTTCCATTGCAATTTCCATTATATGTCTGTTCATATTTGTATGTGTTATACATTCTTTATGATTGATGAAGTCATGGCATGTCAGTTAATGCCAGGGCTTCTTCTGTAACAGGCTATAATGAATGGCTCAAATATTTCAAGAAATAAAGCTACCCTTACTTGCATAGCACCCAAAAAACTCAAATGTTGCACACATTCTGCCAACTATATAGTGCTAGACCTTTCTAGAACATTGAAATACAGATTAGTATGCTGATTGGCATGCCTGTCTAAAGGCAGATCTTTCTTACATGTTTGCTTATGGCTGCCTATGTGAATCAACCATTGGATATTGTGACATCACAAAAGTGCTGATGGGCGGGTACTTTGTTTTATTTGCTTTATTGTTTTATTCACATGACACCCAAGACAACTAGTCACAACATGATACCAAAGCCAAAGCTGCATATTTACTTCTCCCAATGAATTTAGCTCCTTCATGCCAAGCAGCTGTGGAAAAGTATATTCATAGTACCCATCTTCAAACATCCATAGGAAATTGCCTTTTTCAGAAATATTAAAAATGATAAACAAACGCAAATATTTTCAGGACTGGCATTGTATTAAAATATAAAAGCAGTACTATTGCTCAGCAAAAAAAAGTTTCTTTATAGCAATAATAGAAAAAAATGTCATAGTGTTTAGATCAATCTAATGCATATAATGTGAAAAATGCAAATGTTTTTTGCAAATTTTCATCAATTCTTAGGAATCTTATGGGGTTAGATATATAATTCCCTTATACAAGCTTACACTTTCAAATGTCTATAAACAATTCTCCTTTCTTTTTGAGATATTTACAAAAAAGACTACATAATAATCAGTATGAACACTGAACAGCTTGTACTATCTCTGTAGCTATAGAACACATATCTATAGGTTTCCTCACCTATACTATACTAACTATCTATATATGTGTGTGTGTGTGTGTTTACCCCCAAAAGACATTTATATACATATATAATGTACACTACACTCATGCATATATATATATATATATATATATATATATATATATATATATATATATATATATCTACATATATATATATATATATATATATATATATATATATATATATATATATATATATGCATGCACAAACACATGCACACACACGCGTGTGTATATATATATATATATATATATATATATATATATATATATATAAAGAGATATAGAGGGGCAGGGATACAGATAGAGAAAAGGAGGAAGTTTCTATTGCCTGCAGCAAATGTGGTTCTGGGTTTATTGGTACTTCCCAATTCTGGCCTTGTATTTTATCGAAGGCTGGTTTAGATGTGAGCTGAATAAGTCTAATTTGTTGATATAAGAAAAAAAACCTTTGAAACAGCACTGCAATGTTATACATTTTGCATATGTATGATTTTATATTTCTATACATACATCTGTAAATCACATGCAAACTCACACTTTGTGACCATATGTCATAGGCTTCATTTTTTGCCTGATCTTTACACGTTTTCTTTGAAGACTTGTATACATCCTATAAAAATATGGTACATGTGGTCAAGTTGTGTGGGTATGCATGTGATATTGTAATATGCAGAATAACCAAGAAGGAAGTTAAAATCACACACATGCCAAATGTGTAAATCTCTGAAATAATTTGAAACATTTTCCCTTTCATGATAAATGAAGTTTATGCTGTTCACATCTAAAGCTTCCTTGCATATTATGTTGAGCCAAAGTTGAGAATTATCAAACAAACCAGTGCCACACTTGAGATGGCCAAGAAGCTGTTTCTGCTCTGCCTGCCAAATGCAATGGGGCCGCTGAGGATACAGCATAGCAGCTTGTGGTTTATCAAACATTCACACAGACTACTTTCACGATACAGCTACACTTCTTGATTATGGCCACCATGGTAAGCTAGATATATGCTATCATACAAAGACTGTTTTCTGTTCTATTTATAACACACATAACATCATTACTTAAAAAAAAATATTGCCTTTCCTTTCAAGTCTTTTTCTTTTAATCTGGAACTGTTTAACTATGTTTGATTAGTACATAAAAAGGAACTTGTGGGAAGTTTGGAAACTGACTCAGCTGAAATTCTCTAAGAAGATGTAAAGCAGCACCCTAAAGACCACACATGTGGTCAGAAGAATGGATCTTTATCTTGCATGTGTGCACTGATAACGTCAATCAGTCTAAGCTATTAAATAAACAAAAAAACTGCTCTCTTTCTTTTTGATGCAAAATAAAGTAAACTGTTTTACAAATTCGACTCCCACTAAAAACTACATCTGGCACCTAGCTATCAGTTGACAAGAATAACTTTCTTGGGTGGCATAAACCAGGGAACCTTGTTGGCTAGGCTTACTTAGGTCCTTGGGCTGATAGCCTAGTACCTACCTATGAACCTATGAACCTAAGTGTTATTCTTAGAAAAAGATGCATTACTTATGATACAATTCCCTCATATACCAGGTAGAGCACAGACACACACACCGTCTTTCGCTCAATGTATAATAATAAGTGTGTGTGTGTGTGTGTGTGTGTGTGTGTGTGTGTGTGTGTGTGTGTGTGTGTGTGTGTGTGTGTGTGTGTGTGTGTGTGTGTGTGTGTATATATATATATATATATATATATATATATATATATATGGTTAAAGTGCTTCTCTTACAGATACAAGGTGCAGGGTTTGATTCTCACATAGGGTAATTGGCTAGGCTTAAAAATATCTCACAGGGACAGTTAGTCTACTAATTGATGAACACACACACACACATATATATATATATATATATATATATATATATATATATTTATATATGTGTGTGTGTGTGTGTGTCTGTATAATATGTGTATATTATACAGTGGATATAAAAAGTGTACACAACCCTGTTAAAATGCCAGGTTCTTGTGATATAAAAAATGAGACCACAATAAATCATTGCAAAACTTTTCCCACATTTAATGTGACCTATAACCTATACAATTAAACTGAAAAATAACTATATTAGGGGAAAAATATTTAAAAAAAAATACAATAAGCTGGTTGCATAAGTGTGCACATCCTTAAACTAATACTTTGTTGAAACACCTTTTGATTTAATTACAGCATTCAGTCTTCTTGGGTAGGAGTCTATCAGCATGGCACATCTTGACTTGACAATATTTGCCCACTCTTCCTTGCAAAAGCACTCCAAATTTGTCAGATTGGGAGGGCATTTTTATGCACAGCCTCTTCAGGTCACCCCCACAGATTTTCTATTGGATTTAGGTCTGGGCTCTGGCTTGGCCATTCCAAAACTTTAATTTTCTTCTGATGAAGCCATTCTTTTGTGATTTGGATGTATGCTTGGGGTCACTGTCATGTTGAAAGGTGAAATTCCTCTTCATCTTCAGCTTTCTAGCAGACGCCTGAAGGTTTTGGGCCAAAAGTGACAGGTATTTAAAACTGTTCATAATTCCCTCCACCTTGACTAAAGCCCCAGTTCCAGCTGAAGAAAATCAACCCTGAAGCATGATACTGCCACCACCATGCTTCACCGTGGGGATGGTGTTCTTTTGGTAATACAAAGTGTTTTTTCGCCGTGTACCTTTTGGAATTGTAGCCAAAGCATTCAGCCTTGGTTTCATTGGACCATAACACATTTTCCCACATGCTTTTTGGAGAGTTGATGTATTGTTTTGCAAATTTTAGCTGGGCCTGGATGTTTTTCTGTGTAAGAAAGGGCTTCCATCTTGCAACTCTACCCCATAGCCCAGACATATGGAGAATACAAAGATTGTTGTCACATGTAGTACACAACCAGTATTTGCCAGAAATTCCTGCAGCTCCTTCAGTGTTGCTGTAGGTCCCTTGGCAGCCTCCCTGACCAGTTTTTG
The DNA here is from genome assembly GCF_019279795.1 of Protopterus annectens. Taxonomy (NCBI): domain Eukaryota; kingdom Metazoa; phylum Chordata; order Ceratodontiformes; family Protopteridae; genus Protopterus; species Protopterus annectens. The sequence continues at coordinate 1,983,954,258 of NC_056725.1, read as the reverse complement.
TCTTGTCTTTTTATCAATTTTGGAGGGACATCCAGTTCTTTGCAACGTCATTGTTGTCCCATATTTTCTCCACTTTTTGATTACTGTCTTCACTGTGTTCCATGGTATATCCAATGCTGTGGAAATTTTTTTGTACCCTTCTCCTGACTGATAACTTTCAACAATGAGATCCCTTTGATGCTTTGTAAGCTCTCTCCGAACTATGGCTTTTGCTAAAGCAGGCAACTGAGTAAATGTCAGGGAAATCCTTCTAGGACAGCTGAACTTTATTTGGGGTTAATCTAATTGATGGCAGGTGTGTACCTGAGAAGGCTGAATGGTGAAATTAAATGAAAAGGTGCTTCAACAAAGTATTAGTTTAAGGGAGTGCACACTTATGTAACCAGTTTATTGTACGTTTTTTATTTTTTATATTTTTCCCCTAACAGATTTGTTTGTTTTTCAATTGAATTATACAGTTTATAAGTCACATTAAAGGTGGGAAAAGTTTTGAAATGATTTATTGTGGTCTCATTTATTTATATTACAAAAACCTGGCATTTCAGCAGAGGTGTGTACACTTTTTATATGCAATGTGTGTGTGTGTGTGTGTGTGTGTGTGTGTGTGTGTGTGTGTGTGTGTGTGTGTGTGTGTGTGTGTGTGTGTGTGTGTGTGTGTATATATAACACAGGATACCAACACTTACTATATTCCAGTACAAGTACATACAGAAACATATTACCCTTCACGTATATGCAGGGGGACAAGTCCCCCTGCAACCCCCACACCCCTTGCTACTTAAATATATCAACTCCGAGATTGCACTTCACTACACTAAGTGCAATCTTGGAGTTGATATATTTAAGTAGCAGGGAGTGTGGATGGCGCAGCCCCCCACATGGGGGGTGCAGGTGGGCTTGCCCCCCTACTTATACTTGGAGATCAGTAATAAAGTTTGTGTTTTATTTGTTTCTGTATGTACTTGTGCTGGAATATAGTAAGTGTTGGTATCCTGTGTGTTTTCCGGATTTTGAGTTTCAGTATTTAGAGTTTTCAGTATTTTGAACTTTCAGGATTTTGGTCTTAAGGATTTTGGGCTTTTAGGATTCTGTAGCACTCCTAAATATATATAGATATATATATATATATATATATATATATATATATATATATATATATGTATATATATTAAATGTACAAAACCGAGGAATAACCAGCCTTCAAAGCAATAACCAATAAATAAAAATAAAGTTCAAGGCTGTAGGAAGCACCCCACTGAAACGAAAGGCAATAATGTTTGTTTGTGTCTTTCATCTTTTCCCGGTTAGGGGTCGCCACAGCGGAACTCCGGTCCGCTAATGATTGGCAGTAGAGTTTTACGTGCTGGCTTGCCGGGCCTAACACACAACCTTCAATGAAGGAATGCCGGTTCAAGTATGTCGCCACACAGAAGACGCTCTAACTGAGAAACGCTCTTTATTTTCCAGTTTCACACAGAAGATATTAACAGCACATATGTTTTTGTCTGTAAAAAGACTTCAGATCAGCTTCCTGTGTTCCCTCCCTCAGTTTACACAAGCAGCAATTAAAAAGCCACCAATAAAATGCTTGGACTGAAAAACAAAGATTGCTAGTTGCTTAGTACTGCTGTTTAAAAATTAACTTTAACATACTGCTGTTTAAAACCTTGTTCTCACACTGAAACAATAGCCAAAACCACTTTTTAAAAGTTTACTTATACATTAAAATATTGACAAATAAAATTATCAGTAAAAACATTGAAAAGTGCATCATAACCATTGAATGTATGTATATATAAAACATGTTTAAATATATGTACAATAATATATTAAAATATACTTGTTTAATTTCCTTAAAACCATAATAATTTTTTTTTTATTGCTGTTTGTATAAATTGAGGGAGGGAACACAGGAAGCTTATCTGATGAAGTATTTTTACAGACGAAAATGTATAAAGGCGAATGTTAATGTCTTCTGTGTGAAACTGTGGAAAAAAAAGAGCATTTTTATTGCCTTTCATTTCAGTGAGGTGTTTCCTACAGCCTTGGACTTTATATATATATATATATATATATATATATATATATATATATATATGTATATATATTGATATATATATAGAGGAAGAGAGAGAGAGAGAGAGGTATAAAATGATTGTTACATGAGTTATGCTGTACAAAATTTATCCTGTGCTAAATCTCTGGTATTTTTGCTGTGGGCCCAGTCGGTTAAATTACGCAATAGTTGAAGTTCATTCTGTTATCCATAACATAATTACTGGGCTCTCCCCTTTTCTTTGTATATGTGAAATTTTTGGTTAGTATATTTAGTTTTATTGAGTATTGAATCTTTGGTACTTTTTGTTGCTGTTATAGTTGGTTGAATTATGCAAAGATCAAATTTCATTATACTGAGCATGACAAAATGCCTGGGCCTTTTCCCCTTTTCTTTGTGGTTCTGCAACCCTGGAGGTAGTATACTTTATTTCCATGGGGTGGGGGTGGGGAATGGAGTTCATCTGCTTGGGGTTATAGGGGCGAGGCCCTCCAATAAAGGCTGTTTGTTGTTTTTCATTGTGTAATCACAAATGTAACCAAAGCTTAATGGTAATCACCAGTGAGTTTGTTCGATGTTTTGTGTTTTGATCAAACTCACTTGCAATTACTTACTATAAAGGCAATATCTATCTATCTATCTATCTATCTATCTATCTATCTATCTATCTATCTATCTATCTATCTATCTGACTGTCTATCTATCTATCTATCTATCTATCTATCTATCTATCTGTCTATCTATCTTTTTATCTGTCTATCTATCTATCCACCTATCTACCTATCTCTCTGTCTACCTACTATCTATCTACCTATCTGTCTACCTATCTATCTATCTATCTAACTGTCTATCTACCTATCTATCTATCTATCTATCTATCTATCTATCTATCTATCTATCTATCTATCTATCTATCTATCTTTATGGTTCTACTGCTGAATCTCGAAATACTGAAATATCAAATATATATAAGTGTGTGTGTGTGTGTGTGTGTGTGTGTGTGTGTGTGTGTGTGTGTGTGTGTGTGTGTGTGTGTGTGTGTGTGTGTGTGTGTGTGTGTGTGTGTGTGTTTTTGGAGTCTACCAAATTGCATGACTCTTATATTCTTTGTGTATGGTGCAGAAAACCAGCATAATTTTGTATGGTTACAAATATGTCTTCATACCTTAGTCATTACTGCTTTTACCTGTGTTATTAGTCTAATAATCTCAAGCCAACATTTTCCAAATGCTGAGATTATTTCCATGTAAAATATTGTGTGCATTTATTTCATAGTAAAGCATACATTTTTAATTTATATGAAAAATACAAAGTTTGACATCAAGACATTTTGCAAAACCTTTAATCAAATATGTTTTAATGTAATGGGAGAATGATTTCAAGTAAGCTAATAAAAATTATAAATATGTTATCAATATTAGATAGCATTTCTGTACAAGGAAGGTACAAACAGTCATATTTAGATGGAAGTAAAAAGGGAGAAGGAGAAACTGGTTTCATAATAACTACTTCTGATCACTCAGTTGTTGCTTCAAAAGAAGACAATAGTATGGGAAGTCATTTTGTGTCTGCACAGGGTGTTGTGAAACACCTTACTCGATGGTAGCAATGTTGACACTGTAGTTTTCTGTTATGGATATTTCAATGATTCAATTAAACATCAAAGTCGCAAGAGTAATATAAATGAATAATGATAGGTGCAGTTAATGTAGACTTCATGCATCTGATTTTTGAATGATTCAGCTGTTATGTTGTTTTTGAGGAAAGCATAAAGTATAGCTGTCCTAATGCTATATGACAGAAGGAGAGGTTGCTGCAGGAATGGTAATGCAACAACCTTCATCATGATTATAATAGTCAGTTTTCAATGTTTTCGGCAAGCAGAGCCCTACACAAACATTAGTATTACTCAGCGACATCATGTGTTCTACTTTCTACAACTGTAATTTTAAGAGAAGTTTGTAATACTTCCATGTATGTAAGTATAAAATCATGCAGATACTCCCTGTGTTAAAAACATGACTGCATTAATGTTATGTGTAACAAAGGGAAATGCACCATTTAATGAAAACTCTTTCACTGAATGAGGAAAATGTACCATTGGAGGAAAAGTCTTTCACTGAGTTAATGTGCCTAATCCCATCTCTTCCAAATGGAATAGTCTCCAAATGCTTTTTATATTTGTCTTTGGTATTACAAGATCTCATGACATACTCTTTATCACTACAGGATGCTTCTCTCTACCCCGTGGATGTGTGACCATGGAATTATTATATTTAAATAAAGGCGATGTACAAGGCCAAAGCAGAGCTGTAAACAGTGAAGGGCAAAGGGGACAGCTGCCCATGGTTCAGGCTGTAAGGCAGCATGACAGCATTTGTTGATGAGATGAAAATGTAGTACTGGCATTCATTTATGAGGCCTTAATGATAATGTGTTTTTTTTCTTAATGCTGATACTGCATTTGTGGTTAAGGCTGACACTAACTGTGTGCTGGTAACTGTAACGAGGTGCTTGATACAGCTGCAACAAGCAACATGACACAATTGCAAAAGAACAGAAAACTTCTTCAACTTTAACAAGATAATATTTTTTTGGTCATCACCTTCAGGAAGTCCTTTTTTTTTGTTCTCAAATCAGGGTCAAATTAGGGTTCTGGGAACATCTCAGGGTATCAGCTGAGCTAGTTATGGCTGTGGTGAAATGTCCACGGACTGGGGTGTGGCAAGACAATTAACCTATCTGGAAAATGCATTTTTTTTATTAATAACTACATGTATGATGAGTGTGTTGTTTGAAATATTTAAATGAAATATATTTAAATGAAATTTGCAGTCAGTAGGTTGTGCATCAGCTTCTTATAAGGGCTAGTAATAAGCAAACATTATGATAAGGGTATATTTTTACATTAAATAAAGGTAATTAATATGCTTTTGTGTTGTCACCTGCATGTTTGGTAGATGTGCTGCTTGCGGAGTTTAAATGAAGTGTCCAGTGAGTGAGCTGTGCATTGACTTCTTGTAAGGAATCTTTATAACCAGACATATTGATAATGGTGAGATGATTTATAAATAAATCAAAGTTTTTAAGTTACTTTAAATTTGCCAATGTAATAAATTGGAGTCACAAAAACACTTAGGACAGGCACCATGGCACAGTCTTATGGAGCCTTATGTGCAGTTTAGGTGACTGGAATTTGATTAGTGGCCCCTGCACTCGATGAGATAGGTAGGGATGGGTAGAAGTGAAGGGCTCTCATGCCTCTTCCAAGAAATGGAAAGGGTTGTATAAACTTATAGGCACACAAAGCAGTGGTTGTATATAATTGTAGGCACAGAAAGCAGCGGATCATGCTGAAGGTGTTGGTTTTTCCCTACCCAACCTTCCTATTTCTGCCTTTTTTAAATTTGGAGGCTTTTGCAGTTGCTGTAGATTTGATCTGGGACACCCACCCAATCCCATCTCTTTACCTCATTCTACCTAATAGACTCCTTCTGCACTTGTTTTTAGTTATTTTTAATTTAATTGCATTTTTTTAAACTGTTTGGTCTAACATTCCTACATACTCAAGTGTGCTAGCTTGCACTGCATTTGAATTGTTTTTACTGCAGTTTTAGTTACTTTTCTGTATATAAAAAAAAAATCTAAGCCTGTTTCCTACCTTTCCTGTAACTAGTGTAGTCCAGATTCAGATTTGCTGTATCTAGGACTGTATGTAAGCTTCTGAGCACCCCCAAGCTTTCTATGTTGCAGGGAAGCCTTCTAGCTTATCAGTGGGAGTGGTAAGCACTAGGTAACCTATCTACCACATAAGGAATGGTTCTGGCCTGGAAAGTGTAATTGGCCATTTGTGAAGTTTTTCTATCTCTCTCAACTTTCTGATTTAAAAGCCCGCATTTGCACTTGTTTCCCCCCTTTTCTGTAACTAGTTAAGTCCAGATACAGATTCTTAGTTTTAGCACTTGAATTTGCTTATTCATGATCAGTACTTGTTCAGAACTTGTTGTAAACACTAAATAACCTACTAATTACTACAGCACTCAACCTTCCTCATTACGTAGAGGAAAACAGTTTCAGTACTTACCTTCCTCACTTGCTTAGAGAAAAACAGCTCTTGTATTCACTTTCCTCACTTATCTAGAGGAAAATAGTTTTTTACTCAGTAATGTCCAAGGGTCAGCTCCCAGTGTTCTCTCCTGTCTATCTGATGAATCTGGGCATCTTGGGACAATGTAGAAATTGCCTCATGTACACAGACAACCCTCTCCTCCTACCACCCAACACTACAACCTGTGAGAGATGCACTTATCTAGCCAAGCTGGAGGTAAAGCTCTCTCCAACCAAGACTGAACTTGACAGTCAAGAGGAGAAGGTAAACACTTGCACCACACCACACTCATCACATAGTCTCACTAAATCTACACCACCAAAATCTACACATAGAAACACAAAAACATTTGCAGAGGCTCTCAATAATAATCTGCTCAAGCAACAGAGACCTCCAAAGCAGAAATGCAAGCAACCTCCACCCCCCAACACAACCCAAATGACACATAGCCTGAAGACTCAGTGTGCCACTCAACCACAGCCAATAAGGCAAAACAATGTACCCAACACACTAGTCATAGGTGACTCTATAGTCAGGCACACTGATGTCCCACTCACCAGGCTAAGCAAGGTGAAGGTTACTGTCAGCTGCCTGATTCCGCTACACAACCCATGCACTCAGGTGACTGAACAACAAGTACAAATATGACTCTGTCATTGTCCATGTTGGTGTGAACGACCTGAGACGTACGTCCCTGGACTACATGAAAAGAGACATGGAAGAGCTCTCTGATCTTGCAGCCCAGGCAGGTATGAACCTAGCCCTGAGTAGCATTCTGTCATCACCCAGAATGATGCCACAGTACAAGGACAAAATGATTGACTTCAACAATTGGCTAAGCTTCTGGTGTCATTCTAAAGGGATCCAGTATTTATCTGCCTGGGATGACATGGTCGACAGACCATGATGCTTTGCCAGAGATGGCCTGCACCTGTCACCCCTGAGATTCCGGATATTGGCTAAGGTTATTGCCTCCCCTATAGTGCCTTTTTTAGGCAAGGTTCAAATGACAAATTCACCACCATAACAGGAACAGGCAAGCAAAAACTGAGGGTGATGCTACTCAATGCTAGAAGTCTAAATCTCAAAATGCACTCTCCCGAGGCACTCCGTAAAATGGAGAACATCGATATCTGTGCAGTGACTAAAACCTGGTTGAAGGCTCCATAAAGCACCCCTGCAGTACCAGGCTATAACTCATACCACACTTTTTGACCATGTAACCTGGACCGGTGGTGGAGGTGTGTCCATATTCATTAAGGATATCCACACCTCCAGGCTAGTTGCTCAGCATAATGCAACCGAGGTTATCCAAGTGCAACTAACTCTGGGCAAAACTGCAATCCAAAGTGTAGCTTGCTACAGATCCGCCACCATGCCCCAGGATTCCCACTCCTCTTTTCTGATGTACCGGAAAATATTAGGCTTCAACCAAACACCCTAATAATGGGCGATTTCAACTACCCCACCATTAACTGGGAAAACTACTCATGTACCAACTCCTTCACTCAACGCTTTCTGGAATTCATAAACTCCAATGCCCTGGATCAACTTATCCACACCCCCACCAGGGGCAACAATATCCTAGATCTAGTCATTACTAACATGAGAGACCAGTGTTCCACACCTGAAGTCAACGTCTCATTGGTCCAATCCAACCATAAGCTAATTACCCTAGATATCCACATCCTGCCCCCACTCCCCATTAAGGAAACCATGGTAAAAAATTTCTCCAAAGCCAACTTCATGCTTCTTAAGACAGAAGTGGTGAACTTCATGGCACCCATGCAGATGGACAATACAGTTACGATTACTGAATCCTACACAATTGCACTTTATAAGTACTTACATGACTGCATGGATCGTGCTATCCCAAACAGAACCAAGATGCTATCCTCCAAAAAAAGGAAGCCAATCCGGTGGTCCCCTGCCATAATTAAACTGTACAACAGAAGGAAGAAACTGTTGCAAAAGAGAGTAAAATCCCATGAGTGGAGGAGCTCCCTGGTCAGCCTCAGTAAGAAACTGCAATCCCTGATAAAATCCTCTAAAGTTAGTTACAAAAACAAAATCGCCACTGATTCTAAAGAAAACCACAAAGCATTATATAGCTATGTCATGAATCTCAATGGCAACACTCAGATCTGCTCTGAGTTACAGTACAATGGCACTAAATATACAGACCCAACTGATATTGCCAACATCCTGGCAGATAGGTTCAGTGCTAACTTTACCCCCCTCTCACCCCCTAAAGAGCCCATCTCTATACCGGAAGAATGCAAAGTTCCTGTAATCATGGCTGCACAGGTAAAAAACACACTCTCCAAAGCCAAGAACACAGCATCCATGGGACCAGACAACATCCCAGGCTGAGTTCTACATGAACTACAAAACAAATTGGCACCCCACCTGAGTACCATGTTCAATCATAGCCTCACCTCAGGCTTTGTGCCTGCTGAATGGCGCACAGCAATGGTTATCCCACTTCACAAGGGGGGAGCCACCACGGACCCCAGGAACTACTGCCCCATTAGTCTGATGAGCCTGGTCTGCAAGGCCATGGGACGTATCATCATGGAACTTATAAACAAAGACATTGGTAATCTCCAAATTCTGGACCCCACCCAGTTCGGGTTTGTAAAAGGCAGATCATGTCTCCTAAACCTGATAGACTTCTTTGAAGCAGTCACCAAAGCCATAGATGAGGGTAAGGCAGTTCACACAGCCTATCTAGATCTTGCCAAGGCTTTTGACAACATCCCCCACTCTGGAATTATAGATAAACTCACTAAACTAGGTATAAATCCCTATGTCACAAGATGGGTTGCCAACTGGCTTACTGATAGAACCCACACTGTGAAAGTAGCAGACTCCAAATCCGACTTCAGACCAGTGACAAGTGGAGTACCACAGGGTTCTGTCTTGGGTTCTCTTCTGTTTGGTTTCTACTTCTCTGAAGTACAGGCTAACACAGAAGGCCTTTGGCTAACGAAGTTCATAGATGACTGCAAACTAGGAGCCATAATCAAAACTCCTAAACGATGTGGACATCCTGCAAAAGCTCCTCACTGAAACAGATGCCTGATGTCAAAGCCATGGCTTCAAGCTCAGTGACAAAAAGTGCATTGTCATCCCCTTTGGTAAAAACTCTGTACCCATGAACTACAACATCGGCGGTAGTATATTTAACATCGAAAGTGTGATAAGAGTCCTTGGGACACAGGTGGACAGTAGTCTCTCCTTTGATAATCACATCGCCACAGTAGTCAGGAAATCCTTCTACATGGCACACATCATCACAAAAGGTTTCTCATCCAGAAAAAAAGAGGTCATTGTTCCCCTCTACTCATCACTCATTAGACCCATTATAGAGTACAACGCCCCTTTTGGTATGTACCTCACAAGACATCTACAACAACTGGAAAGGCCACAGAAATACCTCACAAAGAGGATTACCAGCCTCAAACAGATGCCCTACACAGACCGTCATAAAAAACTCCAGCTTTACTCCGTCACATATCGCCTACTCAGAGGTGATCTCTGCCTAACATACAAAGCTATGTCAAACCCAGAGCTGTTGGACATGCTCCATTTAAAGAAATACCAATCCCTCCAAGCTACATGCTCTAGGGACCTAAACCTTGTTACCACAATAAACAGAACATGCCGGAGGGATAGATTCCTGTCCCAGAGACTTCCCATACTCTGGAATAAACTACCTATCTATATCAAACAAAGCTCTTCATTAGCACTCTTCAAAAAAAATCTTGATGATTGGATTGGAAATAGGAAATTCACCCCGGGGATCACTTCTGTGGCTCTGCTCGACAGTGACACAGGAACATAATTTTCTTGGGTGGCGAAAACCAGGGTACCTTTTTGGCTGGGCTTGTATAGGCCACAGGGCCAATAGCCTAGTACCTACCTATGAACCTATGAACCTAATTATAATATTTGGTGAGTGTAGTGGGGATAGTCTGTAGTATTTAGGGTAGTGGTAATATGTACTCTCTGTGAACACAATTTTTAGTTATTTTTTTTAATTGATCTATTTCAATAAATGAGTATGTTATGGCCTCTTTAGTGATGTCTTTCGTTTTCAGTTATTTGAACTCTGTTATAATACCCGTACAGAAAAAAAAAATAGTCAACACTACTTTGCATGGCATTGTTCTGACTCTTAGAGTTTAAAGGCTGCTTTCTGCTCAGTAAATTATCACAATTATTCATATTTTTTATGCATGCACATGAGATTTCCTGCTCAGGCCTATCTGAAGATGAATCACGTATTGATAGAGTTCCAAATTCCAGTCTTACCTTTCTGCTGTCATTACCCTGTGACACTTCATAGCCATTGCAAATAATGGCTCCCTGCCTCTTTAACCTTAAGGAAATCCTATTACTTTTCTGTTGTTTAAGCCTGAATGTTTTATATGAGTGCTTTGTCAATTTGGGGTTAGAGTTATAAACTGTTATAGTACTTCCACCAAGGAGTATGCAATGGCTATAAGGAAATTCAGTGAAGGGTCATGGCACATATTGTTTCACCACCATGGTTAGATATGTTTTATAGATCCACAGATGTTCTCATGGCCAGCACTAAAATCTGAGGATAAGTGAAGTATATGGTTTGCAGCTGATTTTGCCAGTATGAAAATAAACCTGATTTTAATATGAATTATCTGATAGCAAATAACAAGGCTATTTAAGCTAAGCTGGTATTATAGGCAAAACCTCTGTTATCTCAGCTCATTATATTCTGTACTATACTAATCTTGTTATATGTTTTCACTCAGATGAAATGTTAAATAAATGTCTTAGCTGACTGAGGAGGTGGTAGCTCAGGTGACTATATACATTCCTGGGAATTATCAGGAAGAGTCAGGGCTGCTTTATTCACAATCAGCATAAATACACTAAATTAAATGCAGTTTTGTAATAAAACATACATCAAGAAAATACAACAGATAAGGAAAAACAGACATACTATCAAAGTCAAATCTCTAGAAACAGGTATGTATCCCGTAGTTAAATCAAAAACCTATCACAGACCTTCTATCCAAGACATTAATTGAATACCAGTTACAACTTGCTTTGTATCTACGGCTTGTTATTGAAACTTTAACACATTTTCCCCCTCATATGTTCAACACTGACCACATAAGTATAGCACCAATGACTACTCTTCTATCTGTCCCAAGTTTTCAAAATACCCGTAGGGGCCAGTGTGGTGTACTGGTAGAGTACCAGACTCCCAAATACAGGTATACGATTTTGAAGCCTACTGGCTCAAACTATTTTTAAGGGGTTAGGATAGTAACTATCTGAAATGTTGGGACCCACTACAGTGAATCCCAAAAAACAGAGATTTAATGGCTGAAACAACAGACTTATGCATACCAAGTTTGAGATTGCCATTTCTTGGCTTATTCTCGTTTCTCTGAGGTGTGATGATCTTGGATATGATATAAATAAGTCTGGGCTGTCTGGTGTCTTGCCCCCCACATTGTGGGTGCAGGGAGGCTCACCCCAGTGCAAAAAAAAAAATAAAAAATACAGGAGAAGAGCAATGTTCAAGTTTGCTTTTCTCCAAGATTTATATTTCAATAGTGAGCTGCTGGGGATTTACCTCACAGAAACTAGCTACAGGGTTTGATTCTTCCTTTAATCACTGCCTGGTTATTGGCTAGTTGTGTAAAACTCTGCAGACTGATTTACCTAGTATTTATCTATGAACCTAGGGCATATCATATCCTCAGTAACATCCTGAAATTCAAGGAAACATGAAGTAAGGGCCTCTCACAACTACAATTTACAGCACTGGATAACATAGACCTTCCTCCACAGCCTTGTTCTTTGTTTCATCCTTCACAACATTTTTATGGGCCCACCTTGTAAAAATTCTCTCCTCCTTTCTTTAATTTTCCTTTAGCATGATATGCCTCTTAATTGCTATTTCTTCTCAGCTTTCAAAAACATAATAGTGCACACGCTTCTTTCACAACACCTCCATCTACTGATGTTAGTTGTATATTCCGCAATTAATTTTTCTTGAAAGTCTCTTTTAGCATGAGAGAAAAACCATTATATGCTTCTTACTCAAACACAACAAATTTATAGTTTTTCTACATTGTTTCATAATCCACAAGCTGATCACATTCATGCCCTTTCCTTTGATGACATGTAAAATATTATAATGATGCCGGTGAGCAAAAAAAATGGAATTTATCAGCCCACCCATATTTAGCTTTGTTGTTAAAGACAATCTTCCTTTTAATACGATTCATCTGAAGAACCCATAAAATTGGAAAATACTTAAGAACTCAAGGTACATAGTTAACCAGGAACTTCGTACCTTTCAGCATAACTATGTTTAATGCCACAAGGTATCAAACAGCCTCCAAATAGTATACAACTCTATTATTTTTTTTCAAAGATGCTCACTTCCCACACAGCATTATAAACTTTCCTTACTTCATAAGTAATTTTCTTTTATATTAAAATAAATATATTTTTCTAGTTCTGCACACCTCACCAATCCCTATGCACTTAATCATATCTAAGGACAACCCCATGCAGGACAGTTTGTAATGCAAAGCATGCATCATAAATTTAACAAGGTGCAGCTTCTAAAGAATGACTGTGATGTAATCTTCATAGCTAATCAAAGCAGGAGCTAAAGCACGTTTTTTTTATCTCCCATTTCCTACTCTGTCATGTTCAGCTTGAACTATACATGACTGCACTAACTGTAAGTCTTCACAACGGTTGGCTAAGCAGACATATTGTTTTTCCCTTTCCCATTCTAAAAATATACTAACGTACCCATCAAACCATTCTTTAAAAGTATCAGTAAATTCCAAATATTCTTCTGTTTTTTCTTACTAAAACCAATATTCTTATTTTCTGCTCATTATTCTTCACATGCTGTTCTGAACATTACACATCATAGGTTCATAGGTTCATAGGTTCATAGGTAGGTACTAGGCTATTGGCCCCAGGGCCTATACAAGCCTAGTCATATGGATTCCCTGTCTATTGGCACTTACAGAAATTTATTTTCCTGCACCCCTGTCAAGCAGAGCCACCGAAGTAATCCCAGGGGCAAATTTCCTATTTCCCATCCAATTGTCAAGATTTTACTTAAAGAGGGCCAAAGAGGTGCTCTGCTTGACCTGAATGGGCAGTCTGTTCCAGAGTATGGCAAGTCTCTGGGACAGGAATCTATTTCTATGAACAGTATTTGGAAATTAAATTATCTTTACAGTTATGAAGATACTTTTTGCTAGTCGTCTTCCAAATAACATTGGTATAACCATATCCTGGATCAAACAAACCCAAATGATACCATTCATGCATATCAGAGGCTGTGGAGAGGTGGTCTCAAATCATTTTGGTTGATACAGTAAAGATCTTTAATTCTTCATTCCCCAATCTCACATAAAAAAACATGTATTGCATGGAAAATGCTGATTAAGCTGATATTTGGAAAAAGGCAAATTGGTTAAGTGCCAGAGTGGCACGAGACCCAACCTTAACAAATGTTAAGTATGCCAAGCTAAAGTTGTTAAGGTTGGGTCTAGCACTAGACAGTAAAATCTGCCTGGATTGCCCAGCAAAAGACAGTGGCAGAATAAAATATGCTTTGCTCTCGGGGTGAATTTCTTGGCATCTATGTCTCAAACAAATAATAAGTCAGTTAGGATCAGCGATCCAATCATAATCCCCTGTGTAGTGCATGGAGTGTGATGATTACGCTCTGATATTCAGAAAAAAACAAACCAGTTAAGCATAGGAGTGGTGTGTGACCCGACCTCAACAAATGTTAAGTACCCCATGCTAAAGTCATTAAGGTCGGGTCCCACACTAGGTAGTAAGATCTGCCTATACTGTCAACCAAGTGACAGTGACAGATCAAAAAACTGTTTCTGCCTGCTGTCCTTTCCGGTAAAATGTCCCTAGGTTCCCCTAATGAACTTTTAAAGTTGCTAGAATAACAATATTTGTATTGGCATGCATTCTCTGAAGGATGCAAACTTTGAAACTCTGATGCATGTTGTTATTTAACAATTTTAATCCTCAGTGGTCTGAAAACTAAAGATTTTATGAGGAGCAAAAAACAATACAAAGCAATCTGGATATTCTGTGTAAATATGTCCAGTCAAGAGGCATGAAAGGCAGGTGGAAACATGACATACAGTGTTATACTGCCCTTCTGACAATATCCATTAAGTGTTTTCTACCTTTGAAAGCCAGCAAAACACTGTGATTTTTCCCCCCATAACTAGTAGCACATGGAGCAGTTACGACCATCTCACTGATCCTAACCCTGTATTATATGTTCTTAATTTGAATGCCAAGATTCACCTCTGAGCTTTGCTCTCAAGGTGAATTTCTTGGCATCCATCTCAAACTCATAATAAATGGGTTATGATCGCTGACTCGGTCATAATCCTCTATATCCTAAATTGTTCACCTCTAGATCACTGTGTTCATTTACTTCCTATCCAACCATCTTAACTCCTCAAAATACTTCTTACCTTCTTGTTACCCTGACCTTATATTCTGAAGAAAACCATTATTTCTCTGATAATGTCCACCTTGGAGGGTATTATTGCACTTAGAGAATGGGCTATCTGTTAAATTGATTTATATTTTTTATTACTATATACTTATATTTTTAAAGAAAAATAGTTCATTTGCGTAATGTTTCACACTTGCTGTACTATATGCAATTGTTGTTGGAGGAAGTATTTTACATTCAAAATATAAGTTATGTAACTAATATTTAGACACACACACACACACACACACACACACACACACACACACACACACACACACACACACACACACACACACACACACACACACACACGTGCATGCGCATGCACGCACACACTTTTTTATTTTAATTATGCATGATGAATAGCAAAGTCACATTTAGTGAGAATAAAAATGTTGGCTGATTTTTTTCTCTCTGAGCTTCATGGCAGTTTAATATGCTGCTTTTAAGTGGCTGAACTTTGTTATAGGGCACTACCTGTACATTAACACCCCATTGACAAATGTTCATTCTCCAGTCTGGGAGAAGATGTATATCATGCCTGTTCTCTAGTGGTTAAAACCCCATAAATAACTAATTATTCCATACGTTCCTTTTACGTTTCCACCTGTCTTCATATAGGAACATCCACATGCTCTTGCCTGTAAAAATGATCCCATATTCCTGCACAGAGAGCGTAAAAATGCAGACACAGACACAGACAAATCTGTGTGCAGCACAAACCAAGTCTTTTTTATGATCTGCATTTGTATAAGGACCTCTCATCTTGTATATATCTATTAATTTCACCTTCTTCTAAACCACACCTCTTAATAACATTTATTTGTTTTATTTATTTGCAGTTTATTTTCCAGGATAGTCCACTGGGCCACAAGGCACCTGTTTTCAATGGAGTCCTGGGGAGAAAAGCTCCGGAAAAATACAAGTATATAGTACAGAAAAAGCACAGATCCATAGTATACATTTTAAGTAAATGTTACATACACAGTACAGAATAAGTACAAATCATAGCACACATTTCAAATACATGTTACATAAAAAAGAAAAAAAGAGAGATTTTCATTTACAAAGTTAAGTAGTATTGTGTTCAGGTTTTGTTTTAGGAAATTGCCATTTTTACTCGTTGGTTAAATACATCATCAGGGATGTAGGAATTTAGTATGTGATAAGTAACAAATACGTTTGGAAATTTAGGAAGAAAGTCAGGACAGATTTAGGTTGGGTGAGAGCAAGAGCATATCCATTGTGAAGTAAGGTGAGAGTGCAGTGAGGTTTTGGACAAGGAGATACTGTTGGTGGTGCGGATGGAAGAAGGGAGGGAGTTCCAGAGGTGTGCTAGAGAGAAGGACATCAGGTGATTCCCAGCTGGACATGTTGGTTTAAGCAATTTAATTAGGTTTTGGGAATTGTATCTTAGGAGTCTTTCTGGTTTATGCATTTCAAAGGTATTGGCTAGGGAGGGGCAGAGAGATGGATTATGAATGAGTTTGTGTGCTTGGATAAGCTGGGTATATGTGAGGAAGTTTGGAAATTCTAGCCAATTTAGTTGGTGAAGAGAATTACAGTGGTGGGAAGAGTCTCTATGACCCACTGCAAATTTGGATATTTTGTTATAACAAGATGAGAGTTTTGTTTTCAGTGAAAATTGCAGGCTCGTTAGGATAGACACACCATATAACAGGGATGGAATAAGTATGTATTGGCTAATGTAGTCCTGGTGGTGGGAGAGATAAAATGACTGTGACGGTAAAGCATACCTAGTTTTTTTGTGTTTTTTTTATATTTGCTTGTAGATGCTTGTCAAATTTTAGTTGATTGTCGATGATAACTCCTAGTAGTTTTGTGTCAGAGACTAGTTTAAGGGAAGTATTATTTTTGCTGGTAATTACCAAGGGTTGTTTGTCTAGGGAAGAGGTTTTGGAGGCATTGAATAGCATAAATTTTGTTTTGGTTGCATTAAGGGCTAGATGGTTGTCTAACATCCACTGTCAGTGGAAGAGAATGCAGCTTGTGTTAGATTGTTGAGAACTGTAATGGATGGGGAGAAACAAATTATAGTAGGATCACTGGCATATTGAATGAGGCTGGAGTTTGGAATGGCTTGGTAGAAGTCATTTATGAATATGTTGAATAATAGGGGGCCTAGAATGGAACCTTGGGGATGTCTGTGGATGTACTGAGGAAGGGTGAGGTAGCTTTTATCTATTTAACTGCTTGTTGCCTATTTGTGAGATAGCTTGAGAACCACTGGGTAGAGGAAGGGGATTGGTTAAGTTTAGAGAGTTTGGTAAGAAGCAGGTTGTAGAAAATGGTATCAAATGCCTTAGAGAGGTCAAGGAAAAGAGTGGATACGATGTGGCCAGAGTCGTGGGCTTTGTTGATTGTTTCTAGGAAGTAGAGGAAGGTAGTGGAGGTACTATGACCTGGTCTAAAGCCATGTTGTGTGGGGGTAAGTAACTGATTATTGATGAGATAGGGTAAGAGTTGTTGTTGGACTCATTTTTCAAGTAGCTTAGAAACAGGGGATAGGATGGCAATAGGGTGAATGTGTGGGATGTCATTGTTATTGCCACCGTTGTGGAGAGGAATGATAAAGGGCTTTTTCCAAAGCTGGGTGACTTAGTATTCTAAGATAGACCAATTGATTAGTATGGTGATGGGGAGGGCAATTGCTTCAGCAGCTACTTTTAGGAAATAGGAGGGGATTTCGTCAGGGGCATTGGAGCCAGGTTTTAATTTTTGGAGACATTTTTTATGGTAGATATGGAGATGGGATTGATGGAAAAAGGAGGGGGTTGGGGTATGGGATGTTAGAGGAGGAAGTGGTGGGAACAGGCTTAGGAGGAGCTACAGAGTTATTGGAGAAGGATAATGTTAGCTTGTTGATGGAGTCAATGAAGAAGGAGTTAAACTGGGTTGCTAAGTCCATGTCAAATGCATCTGGGTTACGGCAAGGGATTTTAGTTTTTCCAGGGTTAAGGAGGGATGAGATTCCTTTCCAAAATAGTTTGGGATTGGTATTGTGGTTAGTTTGGAGGGTAGAAAAATATAATTTTCGGTCAGAGGCAATGAGTTTTTTGACTTTATTGCGTAGTGTTTTATATTCAGTGATGGTAGTGGAGGTTTTATTTTTTTTTTTGGTATTGTTCCCATGCTTTTTCGCGAAGTCAAATGATAACAAAAGTGTTTTTAGTTAAAAAGGGTAAGGGTTGCTTTTTATGCATTTAGTTTTTAGGAGGGCAAGGGAGTAGAGTAGGTTTATGAAAGTAGTGTTAAAGTAGGAAAGAGCATTATCTAGGGGAAGGGTTTTTAATGGGTTCCAGTTCGTGTTTTTTAGTGTGTTTACGAAAGTTTCAGGATTGAAGTTTTTTAAGCAGCAAGAGGATATATAGTTATGAGTTAGCTGTATTGAAGAGGGGAGATGGTGGGCAAAAGTGGGGAAATGATCAGCTAATGGGTCTGGGAGAATACCACTATCTGAGATATAGTGAGGATGGGATACTAGAATCCAGTCTATTGTACTTCCAGTAGTGGAGTTCTTTGAAGGTCTTGTAGTGGTATTGATTACTTGTGTGAAGTGATACAAGTTAATATTGAGTGAGTTAGTGGGAGATTGAATTGTTGCCCAATTTATGTTAATGTCACCCAGGATTATTGTTTCATGAGTGATATTAGAGGAGACCTAGAAGAATGTCTTCAAGACATGAAATGTTATGACCAGGGAAGGTATAGAGGGAGAGGATGAATATGAGTTTATGCTTGTTTAGATGGAGTAGGGCTGGTATTGTCTCTGTCTTACCAAATTTGGGGAAGGGTTTGGTATATGAGGTCACTAGCAGGGATGCAGAGTATAAGAGTGCTACCCTGCCCCCTTTTATTTTGTATTCAGTCATTTCTTAGAATGCGGTAGGGAGGGTGGCCTAATGGTTAAGGTATTTGCCTTACAAACACAAGGTGCAGGGTTTGAATCTCACAAGGGATAATTGGCTAGGCTTAAAATGGCTCGCAAGGGCAGTTAGCTTAGTACTAATCTATGAACCTATGAACCTATGTTGGTATTAGTTCAGAGTCTTATATATGGGGATTGAGCCAGGTTTATGAGATGGAGAGAATGTCTGGCTGGTTATGTAGAAGTAAGGCATGAAGGTTTGGAATTTTGTTATAGAGACTCTGAGTATTTAAGGCTGAGAATTGGAGGGATTTACCAGTTGCATGAGAGGGATGAGGTTGGGAGGTTAGGTCTGGAGTGGAGAAGGTACTTAGAACAGTTAATAAGTTTTGAGGCTATTTGGTAAGTATGATTGGGAGTAGTGTTTTTAGTTAGAACTCTATATGGGAAGAGCATGGTGGTGATGAGGGGGAAGAAACAAGGGGATATATAGGTAGAGTTGTGTGTATCTTTTATGAAGGAAAGGGTAGTGGTATGAAATTGGGGGGGTGATTTATGTTGTTTGGTTGGGTTAGATAGTTTAGATAAAATAAGGTTGTTATAAGTATTATTTGTGTTAATGTGGATTGGATTTTGTGGGACATGGTTATAGCTTGAATGAGGGTGGAGAGAAGTTAAGTTGCAATTTAGTTGTTTGTATTTTGGAAGTTTAATATTCAGTTTACGTTTGTAGTATATCAGATAAGTAATGGTGGTGGTATAGTCTAAGGGGATGGGTTACTTTTAGGGAGTGGAGAATGGGATGAAGTAGATTATGGGACGGGATTGATAGGGGTGGATTGGGTAACCTGAATTGTATGGTGGAAATGGTGGGAATGGTTTGTTAAGTATAAATGTAGAGATAGTGGGGGCGGGTGGAAATTGGGGGTATGGCAGGGGAGCAGAGTGAGCCCGCAGGGCAAACAGAAAGGGTAGAGGCAAAGGAATAAAAAATCCGGACAGTGAGAAAAACAATCAGTGTAGTGGAAGGTAAGTTCAGAGGAAGGTAAGCAAGGGGGGGGGGTAAGAGGGACATTTATGGTAGTGTTATATGGGAAAGGATTAGAGAGCTTCTGAGTGATTGGAACTAATAGGAGTATATGAAGAAGTGAAAGAAAAATAAGTTTTATTTCACTGTTTTATCATCATAGTAACAATTTGCTGCTTGTCCTAACAGTAAGTCACAATTAAATTCCTGAGTGATTACATTATCAGACTGCATGAATGTGTAGATTTGTATTAGCACAAATAATTCAGTCCTTTCCATAACAGTCTAAGGATCTAAGGAACCTAGCAAACTACTAGACTAACATCCATGCCTTCCAAACAATCTAGGCATGCACCCTGCTAACTTTAATACTTATATGATCCAATCCATATGTGTTTCTATCCTTATGTAGCAGTACAAAAACACTAGAACACTTATCTTCACCCATATTCCATATTATCTCACCGCTGTCTGTACTCATACGTATGCCTCTTGCTATTCATGAATCTTTAGTCTTGTAAGCAGATTAATTACTGTTTTTGAGCCTTAATACTATCCTGTGCTATAAACCTACATTATTCTTTTTCAATTGTTGACATTTTAAGTACAAAAACATGCAAAATACACGTACTGCAAAGCTTTATGACTGAACATCTTTTTCACTTTGTCTACCTGTCACTCTCCTTCCAAGTTTCCACAACTTCAGTCAGAAGATTCATTACCTTCAGAATATTCCTTCTCATGCAACAGTAAATAATAAGCATTACTAACCACAGTCCTTCATCATCATGTTTTTCTTTATACAGATAGTACTGTGCAGATACAAGTTAAAATAAATAATCTGACAGTTATTTCCACTTCTCACTCACTTGAAGGCTATTGAGGTTTTGAAACAGGCATATTCATTTTTAGGGCTTATTATACCCTTTCTCTACACAGTATATCCAATACACCTTCCAATCAATTGGATTTTACAGGAGATACAAAACTGATTTGTTCTTTCAGCCTTCAAGTCACAGTGGCATCCCAGTCTATATACACATAGCATTCAGTATCCTGCGAAAAAACTGCACTGTCTCACAATACTGAAATTTTCAAATGTAAAAAAAAAATTTCATGACAATGAAGCTCTGCTCAGTACAGCAAAAGCTAGTTTGTGAGCTATGTCATCCTCCAGTGGTAGAAGAGTTGAAGATTTTCAAACCTTTAGAGCTGAATATGGAAAAGCAATTGGGGATTTGACCCCATTATTACAAAAGGTGAGCCAGCAATTCAATATGCTTCCTACCCAAAGTAATGGAGTGCCAGCAAGTAATGATAGTCTTGGACTTCCCTTAACGCAGCCTACTGCAGGGTCTAGTCAGTGCCATACTAGTCACTCTCCACCTTCTTTTGAATTTCAACATTGGAAGCTAAATCATTTTAATTTGGATCTCAACGTACCCAGACCAGAATCCATGATTGTTAACAATCAGTTATCTATGAGGGATCAGTTACTGTCATTAGAAAAGCTTTTAGTTTCCTTTTAGAAATTCCTATTGGAAAATAGTTATTTAACGCAAAATACTGAGTTACAACAGGTGCCTAAGAGCTTATGGCACTGCTGTTATCTTAATGGTGTTTCTGGGAATGTTGATTTCATTTTTGAGCTACATAAATTATTTGATACAGCTGGCTGTGAGATTATGTGGTTAATCATCAGATACAACAACTTGCAATTGGAGAGTTTGTCTCAGCAGTTGGATGTTTTAAATAAATATAATCGGGAAGATTTAAACTTTGACTATTATGAAACTAATTATTCCCACATTTTCAATAATGTGGACTATCAATGCCCAAGTATTTTGCAGCAGCAGAAACATAATATATTAAAATGGGATACTGAGATTTATTCTTTGGGGAAGGCGTATCCCAAACCACCTGGTCCTCATAGAAACTCAAGAATTTTAACCAATCAGGTTGCTGGGAATGACTCTCAAAAGGAAGTGATGTCCTCAGCTTTCAATAGGGGATGCTTTGGTGAGCCATTGTCTTTAGAACCATCTGTAAGAATATCCGAGTGGATTAGGGAGCATCAGCAGGGGAAAACTCATGGAAACAGGACATGTCCAGCAGCCATTATTTGGAGCAGAGAGAGAGGCCCAAAATGCAATCTCACCACAATGGCCGACATCAGCAATAATGGTCAGTGATAATCTTAACTCAGGCAGTGATATTTTGCATATTATTATGAATGCTGATAGCGATTTTAACATTTAGAATTTATTTTTGAAATTGTTGTGTTGAGCATGCCAGTGTTCTAGCAAAAGGTTTATCTTTCATTCCAGTGAGATGGAGTAACATTGTAGACATTTTAACAGATTTAAAAATGTTTGTACGTAAAATGAACTTGGCTGTTTTATCTTTTGGTAAAAGCAACAGTAGTAATTTTGGACAATGCTATAGACCTAGTTCTTTTAACCCTCTGATGAATAATGTGGTTTCTGTCACTTGTTCATCTCTAACACAAATAAAAAAAGAAGGCTTGGAATTTCATTCAGATGCTTTAATACATAGTAACACATCAGGATGGATAACAGCATCTTTAAATGTGAATGAACTAGTTACAAGACAGAGCTTACATACATACATGTTCACATCTCAACAGCTAACTACAAAATGGCACTTAGGCTTGCACATGCTCAGTATTTATACTCTAGTGCAAGCCCTTGGATAGATTCTGAAAGGTATATACACACTCACTGATCAGCATCCTCCCTCATTAAAAGATTGCCCTTTATGCAAAAGAATATCACAGCTAGGAGCACATTACTATATACATCAGAAACAAAATACAATGTTCATGTCCAAGTTGCTTCATATCTATTGCAAAGTTTAGAGATTTGACTATATCTCATAACGTGGTTCTGGTTTGACTCAACAGAATTCTCCCAGCAGGTGGACCAAAATGTTTCTGACAAGGAATATTTCTGAGATTCAAGAGAATTATAAAAACATCACTATTATCTTGTTTAGTAACTGTTTTGCACTTTGCTCTGCATGTTCTGCCAAACCATTTGTCCGCATGTACTCTAGACTACTTGTGACATGAGTAAAGTCCCAATCTTCTGAAAATCCTTTGAACCATTGACTTCTAAACTGCATGCCATTGTCAGAAATAACTTTGGGCAGACTCCCATGTACAGCAAAATGATGCGTCATCTTAGTAACGAATGTACTGAATGCTAGGTTAGGAAGCAAGTAAATTTCGAACCAATTAGAGTAAGAGTCTACTAATACCAAATAATGTTGACCATTCCACTTGAAAATATCAGTGGCTACTGTCGACGAAAGTAGTTCCGGAATCTGGTTAAGCTGAAGTGGTTCTTTCTCTTGATGAGGCTTTGTACTATTACATACTGAAGAAGAAGAAAGTGCTCTCTCACTGTCTTGTGACATAGAAGACCAGAATGCTATCTAACTCCAGGGATGGCATCTCATATAAGAGGAAAGGATAACAAATACACACAGTAAAGTACAATTTCCCTTAGGTGCACACAGAGATCACAGTCAGTCTGGGGCTGGTTGCTCCCTTGCTCTCCAGGTCCCCAATAAGACTCCCCACTGGCACAGCTATAGGGTCCAGATCTCAGCCTAGCTGACAAGCTAACCTCCAGTACCCTCTCTGTCCCACCAGTGCTTCGTGTCCCTGCCCAGGTAGCTGACACACCACACACACTTTGAGATAAGTATTTATACAACTTCACAGACACTCCTGGGAAAGGCTGACACATATTCTCCAGCTGGCCCTTAAAAGGGTATCCAATTATTACTGTGCAATATTATTATCCAATTGGTAATGTGACTATTCAGTCTAAGGCTTATTAGAGTGACTTATTACAATAAACTCTATAAATATGCAATGTACTCTAGAGCTTACTTATCTCTACACAAACCAGCCACAGGTAAAGGGTTTAGAAATATTTAATAATAAATAATTAAAAACACAAGCCAATACTACTACACCACAGTGATATCTAAGAGCTCAGAGATCACACAGAAACTTAAAACAATACAGTAAGAAAGTTCTGATATTACAGTAAAACACTTGTCTAACTTTCTTCTAAGTTCCTAGTTATTACTACAAGAAAACATATTTCTAAGACACTACTTACATAAGACAACAGACAGGTTTCTGATAAGTGAGATATCAATATCAAAATGCTCACAGTCTCTCTCTGAACAATAGTTTTTAAACTCACTAACAAGCATCTTTGTTAGGCCCTCCCAAATTACATCATTGTGACACTTAGGTTTTCCCAGTATACACATTACATCATTTTGACACTTAGTCTGGAGTTCTCATGCCACCAAACTGCATTATTTAGCAATCTAACACCTGCTCAGGAAACTACAACAATAAAAGACATTTCACATGTACACTTTAGCAATTATTCCTTAAGTTAAGACAATAGAAAGAATGTGTTTAGCCAGTCACTTCGGCACCACTATTTAGATAATTTTACTTCAAAGAACATTTGAAATACTTGGCTTAGTTTTCCTTACAGCAGATGGCAATGTTGCTACAATTGTGAAGTTCACATTTTGCAGTGTTTTCTTTCATTTAAGAACACAAACCTGTATTTTACATTTATTTTTACAAATGAAAGAATTATGTATCAAATTCTATTTGACTAGTCTGGTAGCCTTTGCCCATCTTCCCCCCAATCTTCACATCTCTTCCCCCCTGGAAAACTCAAGCTAGTTTTTCAAGTGACCCTTGAAAAATTCCGCTTGAGAGGGTTAGGTCTATCTGAGGGTACCTTACCCCATTCCCTGTCTTGAGAGCCCATCTGCATTGGCATTACTAATCCCACTGTGGTACTGCATTGATATATTGTTAGAAAAATATGTATTTGAACATGTATAAAGTGCTAGCTTAAAAGCAAATAGTATATAATGCATTTTATTCTATTTACAATATGGCAATAAGAATGATTTTACATGCAATTGCTTGAAGCTTTGGAGCTGCAGTGTATTTGAACTCTGACCCTGGCAGTAGCCAGCTCAGCAAGCTTATGTTTTTCACTAATGATTATCTGCTGGGTCAGGAAAATTAAATGTATAAAGCATTGAATATTCTTATTCCTTCCTCTGAGATAATTGACCTTGTGAATGTATCAGAGATAAGATTGAACCAACTATTGTATTCAAGCAAGCCTGAGACCTTGGAAGAGTAACATTTACAGAAAGACATTATAACGAACCAGGTGCTTTGGTAAGGCTATTATTTTCATGGGAAAACTTTTAAAATGTATAACATCAGCTTTTTCTTATGAATAAAATATTGTAGACCATAGTGATGTAGGTGCCCTGTGACTAACCACGCCCAGTAAGTGGGGTACAGCTTTGAATAAAGACTATATAAAATTGTGTATTTCCTGCATCATGTCAGACAAAACTCTGTAATATATCATTATGCTTGCAACCCCAGGCTCCATCTTAGCAACTTGGCATTTTGCTGACTGGCTCTGTTTAACCATGTTAGGGGATTGTGATCTGTCATTACAGTGAATTTTCTTCCATACAGATAAGGCTGAAGTTTCTGTAATGCACATACTATAGCTAGACATTCCTTTTCTACAGCTGCATATCATTCCTCCCTGGGTTGGAGCATATGACTGAGATAAACTATTGGGTGCTCTTCCCCCTTTGAAGAAATCTGGCTAAGTACAGCCCCTACCCCATGGCTTGAAGCATCCATCTGTGCAACAAATTATTTGCTGTAATCTGGACTGGCTAATACAGGGGGTCCTCCCAAAGCTTCTTTAAGCTTCTGAAATTCCTGCTCACATGCTGGGGTCAACACTAACTTATCTGGCTTGTTATTCCTTGTTAGGTCTGGGAGGGGAGCAGCTATAACTACTATAACTAGGGGCAAACTTTCTGTAGTACCCTGCTTCCCCTAAGCATGCCCTCACCTGCATTTTGGTAACAGGTGCAGGCCATGCCCAAATAGCTTCCACTTTGGCAGGTTCTGGCCTTATCTTACCACTCCCCACTCTATGTCCTAGGTAGGTGACCTCTGCCATACCCACCTGATATTTGCTCTGCTTAATGGTCAACCCTGTCCTCTTTAGTCTGCCCAGCACCTCCCTGACATGTTGAAGGTGTTCTGGCCAGGGATGGCTGCAGATGGCAATATCATCTAGGTAAACAAGGGCAAACCCTCCTGCTCCTGCTAAGATATTATCCACCAGCATCTGGAAAGTTGCTGGAACATTTTTCATCCAAAAGGGCATCTTTGTGAACTTATACAAGCCAAAAAGAGTCACAAAGGCTGACTTCTCTCTAGCACTGGGAGTCAAGGGCACCTGCCAGTAACCCTTGGTAAGATCAATGGTTGTAAGATATTTAGCCCCACCCAGCTGCTCTAGGGCCTCATCTGTCCTAGGCATGGGATAAGCATCTGACTCTGTGTGACTATTTAATTTCCTGTAATCCACACAGAACCTGGTGCTGCCATCCTTCTTTGGCACTAACACCACTGGCAAGGCCCAGGGACTGTTGGACTCTTGAATCGTCACTAGTTTCAACATCTCCTGTACCTCTTCTCTCAGAGTCTGTTTGACTCCCTCAGGCACTCTATAAGGAGCCTGCCTAATAGGCCTTTGGGGTCCTGTATCCACCTGGTGCTGCACCAGGTGGGTGCTCCCTGGTTTCCCAGTGAACATGGTCCCAAATGTCTGCAACACTGCTTGGATTTCTCAAACCTGGGTAGGAGATAGCTGCTGGGACATTGCGGTCCCTTCCACCAAGGTGTCAGCCTGAGCCTCACTGAGGAGATCAGTCCCCAGATCTCCCTCAGACTCCTCCTGCAATCCATTGCAAATGTTCAGCACAAGGGCCTTCCTATCATGGTAAGGTTTCATCATGTTAACATGGTACAGTCTGTGCACCTGCCATCTGCCTAGCACTTCCACCATGTAGTTAACATCACTTACCTTTCTTACCACTTTATGGGGCCACTCCCAAGCTGCTTGCAGTTTGTTGTGTCTGACAGTAATGAGAACCATTACTTGCTTCCCTACAGCATACTCTCTAGCTCGAGCATTCCTGTCATACCATACCTTTTTCTGTTGTTGGGTGTCTGCCAGGTTCTCCTGGGCCAAGCCCATGAGTTCCCTGAGCCTTGTCCTGAGGTTTAGGATGTATGCCCCAACAGACTCCTTGCGAGACTCACACTCACCTTCCCACTCATCTTGAATTAAATCTAGAGGTCCCCTCACCCCATGCCCATACAGCAACTCAAAGGCTGAAAAACCTGTGGATTCCTGAGGATCCTCTCTGTAAGCAAACAACAGATGGGGCAAATACCTGTCCCACTCCCTCTTAAACTGATCTGCAAATGCCTGTAGCATGGACTTGATTGTAGAGTTTAACCTCTCAACAAGACCATTAGTCTGGGGATGGTAGGGGTGGTCTTCATGTGCTTCACCCTACAGGACTTCCACAGACAAGCCAGCAGATCTGACATGAAATTGGCACCTCAGTCAGTCAGTATTTCATTTGGGAAACCTACCCTGCTGAAAATCTCTAACAAAGCATTTGCCACCTTCTCTGCCTCAGTGGAGAACAAAGCCACTGCCTAAGGGTATCATGTAGCATAATCCACTACCACTAGGATATACTTTTTCCCTGCGGAACTTGGGGTACTCAGAGGTCCCACAATATCCATAGCTACCCTCTGGACTGGCTCCTCAATCACAGGCAAAGGCATCAAAGGAGCTCTCACCTTGTCTCCTACCTTTCATACCTTTTGGCACTGCTCACATGTCCTGCAGTACACTGTTACATCTCTGGAAATTCCAGGCTAATAGAAGTTCTGCATAATACACCTCTTTGTACATTGTATGCTCATATGAC
The DNA here is from genome assembly GCF_019279795.1 of Protopterus annectens. Lineage (NCBI taxonomy): Eukaryota > Metazoa > Chordata > Ceratodontiformes > Protopteridae > Protopterus > Protopterus annectens. The sequence goes on along the minus strand of NC_056725.1, from coordinate 1,983,926,707 downwards.
CTGCAAAGGGAATATCATGGGCTATGGCTAGTAGTGCCAGATGGAAAGCTCTAGGCACTACCAACTGCTGTACTCTCTCACCTTCTAGCCATCCCTCAGGGGTCCACTCTTTGTATAGTAACCCTTTATCCCAGTATACAGTTTCCCCCTTCCCTTGAGAATCAGGTGCCACCCTAGCTACCTGCCTCAGGCCTTGCAATGTAGGGTCTGAGAGCTGAGCCTGTCTCAACTCTCTCCTTGTAACCTTTCCCAGCTCCCCTTCCACAGGATGTCTGGCATCCTCTGACAGAGGTGCCTCACTGTCAGCCTTGGTACTACTTCTCACCTCTACCTTTGCAGTTACCCTGTCCAAGGGAACATCAGTACCCACACGCAGCTGTGGCTCACCTTCAGTCTCACTGCTACAGCATATGTCCCTCCCTGAAGTAACCACCTCAGCAGTCTGAGCTACAAGTATGCAGTCTGTCTGGGTCCTCCCTAGGCTACCAGACCCACATGCTTGTCTCCTAGCCTCACTGCGTATAACTGCATAGTTACATGGTACTGCCTCCTCCTCCAAATCCTTCCTTCTCAGGACATCAGCAGGATGGTAGTTCCATACTCCTGTTGCCACAAGACAACCTACTGTTAGCATTTTCTCTTTCCCACTTACTGGCTCCCTCACCTTTGCTTCTCCTCCTTGCCTTTGTGGACAACTCTATGCACATGGCCCCACTGGTTGCATTCAAAAAATTTCACCCTAGGTCCTGTACGTGTACCTGGACTAGTGGCTTCCCCTGCTACTGGCAGATTCTGTTGGAGTAGTCTGTGCTGCCCACCATGGGTTCCTTTAGACCCATGAGCAGTACTGGATATCCCCTTCCTGCGCAGGGCTGCCCTGCTGGCCAGGTATAGGTTTCCCTTCTTCCCCAACCCATCTGAAGTAGCACATTGTCTATCAGCTAGTCAGATCCTCATGTCCTCAGGCAAAGTGTTAAGGGCTTGTTCCCTCACCAAAAGGTCTGCCAGCCCTTCAAAAGTGGTGACCCAATATACACTTACCCAGCTATGAAAATAAGTGCTCAGTTCAGCAACATATTTATATACATTTTCATCTGCCTTGCGTCTATGCTCACAAAACTTTTCCTATACATTTCAGGTGTTAAGCTTAAAACATTCTAACAGACATGTTTTACAGCAGTATAATCAAAACAGACAGAGACCGGCATTTGTGATATACAAGTTACAGCTTTCCCATGGAGTAAGGGGATCAGGAACCGTATCCAAAGCCTTTGGTCAACACTATACTGTTTGCATACCCTTTCAAACATGTGAATGAAACTATTAAAATTATCCCCATCTTTAAATTGCAGAAGAAATTTACTGACTTGTTGTGTTTCTGGGGTCCAGTTACTCCCTTCCCCATTACCTCCATGACTCTGGCGAAGAGTCAGCATTTCCCTCTCATGCTTCCTCTGACGCTCCTTTTCTTCGGCTTCTATCTCCAAATGCCTGGCCTCCAACTCAAGTCTCTTTAGATCCAGCTGGATTTTTAAGTCCACTGCAGAATGGTTGAGCTGTCCATTCTCCAAGGATATTGTATCTCCACTGCCAGTCTGATTGTCCTTCACAGAACGGTTGATCTGTCCATTCTCTGAGGATATAGTATCTCCACTGCCAGTCTGATTGTCCTCCGGGATGCTGTTTTCTGATGCACCTGTAACCAAGGCTGCAATCAGGTTTGCCTTAGGTTTCCATGCACCAGTCCCCTAGCCTGGAACATCTCCACCAGATGGCTCCTTGTCAGCTTTCCATCCTCCTGTGCTGACATGCTGCCTGTTCACCCTGACTAACTAAGCTAACAAAAGAAATAAAACAATTGTGATCTGAACTCTGAGTATACACTGTGTGGCTGATTTAGAGTGCAAAACACCTTCAGAGATCACTGTACATAAGCTACAGGATTCAATCTACCCACACCAATGCAAACCACAAGTGAGGATATCTTATCCCAACCACTGTGAACCACAAATGTGAGGATATCTTATCCCAACCACTGCCACCAGAAATGTGATGACCGTGCCCTGGCCTAGCAATCAAGGAGCCTCAATCCTCACCACTAACACCAGGGAGGGCATCTCATATAAGAGGAAAGGATAACAAATACACACACTAAAGTACAATTTCCCTTAAGTGCACACAGAGATCACAGTCAGTCTGGGGCTAGTTGCTCCCTTGCCCTCCAGGTCCCCAATAAGACTCCCCACTGGCACAGCTATAGGGTCCAGATATCAGCCTAGCTGGCAAGCTAACCTCCAGTACCCTCTCTGTCCCACCAGTGCTTTGTGTCCCTGCCCAGGTAGCTGACACACCACACTCACTTTGAGATAAGTATTTATACAACTTCACAGACACTCCTGGGAAAGGCTGACACAGATTCTCCAGCTGTGCCCCATTTACCCAGATTATATGGTAGTAATTTTTGCCAACACCAGCTATTACTTATCAGTTATCCAAAGGCCCTTAAAAGAATGTCCAGTTATTACTGTGCATTATTATTATTATTATCCAATTGGTAATGTGACTATTCAGTCTAAGGCTTATTAGAGTGGCTTATTACAATAAACTCTATAAATAAGCAATATACTCTAGAGCTTACTTATCTCTACACAAACCAGCCACAGGTAAAGGGTTTAGAAATATTTAATAATAAATAATTAAAAACACAAGACAATACGACTACACCACAGTGGGGTTCTTATTAGTATGACGGAAACGCATTTTGTTGAATGCAATTTTGTCGACACATGTAGAGCGAACAGGCAAAACAGCGAAGCGGCTGTTCAGTGAATTCTTTCCCTGGGAAAGAAGTCACTTGACCGCTTCATTGTTTTGCCATGTTCTGAAGTGTAGTGTGGTCCCTTGTTCGGTATAGCTCCCGAGCATGAATGTACAACAGTTACTGACCTTAGGGATAGGGTGCGGGTTAAGGTAAGTGCATATGTATGAAAGTGTTTACTGTTTTTTATTTTGTGTTAGATGTATGGTTGAGTTACATGTGTATGTGTTTTCAGCTGTTTACTTTTGCTTCGGGGGTGGTAGAATTAGGGTTAAGGTAAGTGTGTATGTGTTTGGAACGTTTATGTAAATGTGCGAGAGTTACTGACCTTAGGGTTAGAGTGCGGGTTAAGGTAAATGCATATGGTTTAAAATGTTTACTGTTTTTTATTTTCATTAGATGTATGGTTGGGTTATGTGCATATGTGTATTTACTTGTTTACTGTTTTTTTTGGGGGGTATAATTGGGTTAGGGTATGTGTGTATGTGTTTGGAAGTGTTTAATTTTTTTTTGGAGGGGTTGGAGCAGCGATTTCTTTCCCTAGGAAAGAAATCGCTGTTCTGTGGTTTCGACATTTTCAGCTTTCACTAAAAATGTGCCGATGAAATGTCATTCACTGTTTTTAATGTTCAATGTTTCAATATAGACCCCCACAGTGATATCTAAGAGTTCAGAGATCACACAGAAACTTAAAACAATACAGTAGGAAAGTTCTTATATTACAGTAAAACACTTGTCTAACTTTCTTCTAAGTTCCTAGCTATTACTACTAGAAAACATATTTCTAAGACACTACTTACATAAGACAAGAGGCAGAGTGCTGATAAGTAAGATATCAAGATCAAAATGCTCACAGTCTCTCTCTGAACAATAGTTTTTAAACTCTAACAAACATCTTTGTCAGGCCCTCCCAAATTACATAATTATGACACTTAGGTTTTCCCAGTATACACATTACATCATTTTGACACATAGTCTGGAGTTCCCAGGTCAACAAACTGCATTATTTAGCAATCTAACACCTGCTCAGGAAACTACAACAATAAAAGACATTTCACAAGTACACTCTAGCAATTATTCCTTACGTTAAGACAATCAAAAGAATGTGTTCAGCCTGCCGCTTTGGCACCACTATTTAGATAATTTAACTTCAAAGAACATTTGAAATGCTTGGCTTAGCTTTCCTTACAGCAGATGGCAATGTTGCTGCAATCTTGAAGTTCACATTTTACAGTGTTTTCTTTCATTTAAAAACACAGGCTTGTATTTTACATTTATTTTTACAAATGATAGAATTATGTATCAAATTCTATTTGACTAGGCTGACAGCCTTCGCCCATCTTCCCCCAATCTTCACAGTGACCACAATGCATGATAGTAATGCACTCTGGTTGCAAGGACTTTGGAATAATTACTTTTGGACCTTTTCTTATGATACCTTTGTCCGAGAATCTCATCTCTGTAAGGGAAATATGGCTGTAGTTCTTGAGGTAAACTAGATTGCTTTGATGGCCATCGTTGATTAATAATGTGGTTGAGCTTCTCTAAAGCTGGATCTTTGGTTGTGTGATCTCTCAGCTCATCAAGACATGTAGAAGAAAAATTATTCACTTCCATGACTTCAAAATCATCAATTGAACGAGAACCTTGATTTTCACTCTGTTCAGTGGTATTTCTGGGCAATCTGAATAATGTATCAGCAAGATAAAGAAGTTTGCTTTTCTTGTAGACAAGATTGAAATTGTGCTTTTGCAATCTCAGCATAATACTTTGCAGTCTGTCTGGTGCTGAATACATTGGCTTTCTCAAGATAGTGACTGATGGTTGGAGGTCTGTTTTGATTTAGATAAGTCTACAATAAACATAATCATGGAACTTGGAACATGCAAACACAATAGCCAAAAGGTCTTTTTCAGTCTGAGCATACTGCTGTTCAGCTTGGGAAAGAATTCTCAATGCATAGGCAACAGTTTGACCTTCTTGTAGAATAACTGCACCAAGGCCAAAATTTGAAGCATCACAGGAAAGCGTAACTGGTTTGTGAACATCATAGTATCTTAGTGCTGGCGGACTAGCAGTTCTCTGTTTTAAGACATCAAATGCTCTTTGGTGTTGCTTTAACCAAAACCAGGATCCATCCTTATGTGTCAGCTCTCTGAGTGGTGCTGAATGTTGGCTCAAGTCTGTAATGAACTTGCCTAAGCCATGCCAAGGAAACCTTGCAGGGCTTGAACATTGTCTGGAGATGGCATTTCGAGAATGGCTGTTTGCTTTGAAGATTTTGGTCGTAGGTCTGTACTTGTAAATAAATGACCTACATAAGTAACGTCTTGTAGCCTATATTTGCATTTGTGTAGCTTGAGCTTAAGATTCACATGATGTGTCTTTTATAGACATTTTCTGAGGTTTCTGTCATGCTCGGCTTCATCACGTCGTCTACTATGATAGCACAAGGATACCCAGAAAAAAATTGCTCCATTGCACATTGAAAGACTTCATTTGCAGAATTTATCCCAAATGGCATTTTCAAAAATTGTATATGCCAAATGGAGGACAAATGGAATAGTGAACAATGATGATTTTTTTTATTAAGCTGAATTGCCAAAATGAACTCTTTGCATCTCAGACAGAAAAAGTATTGGGATTCGGCATCACGGCTGCAACTTCTTTGACTGTGCACATTGGATGATGAGATCTTTTTAGTGTTTTGTTCAAATATCATTGGTCAAGACATATTCTGATGTCATCTGAGCTTTTCTTTTGAGCTACTACCATGGAAGATACCCATTCTGTTGGAGTTTCCAATGGACAAATTATACCTTGTCGTACCATTTTATCTAACTCAGCTTTGACTCTGCTTTGTATCGTTATTGGAACTTTATGTTCTATCCTGATAACTGGACTGACCTCTGTGTCTAACTTCATGGAGTACACAACAGGAAGTATGCCTAGTTTGTCTTGGAAAAGATCTGCATAGGTAGAGAAAATGTGCTGGGCAAAATTAGAGTAATGGTCTTTTAAGCTAACATGGTGAACTTCCTTATTAAATGAAAGCAGTCCCATTTTCAATATGTCTGTGAGCCCTAATAATGACTGGATGTGCCTCTTGATCACATAAAATAACAAGTTGTAGCTTCTTCCACTCTACTGGAAGTAACATGAAAGCACTACTGAAACTTTGGTTTGAATTTCTTCACCTCCATAAGCAAAAAGTTTCACATACCTTGCCAAATCAAGCCTTTCACCTTTAGACACTCTAGCAAAGATTTCTACAGACATAACATTGCCCTTGGAACCTGTATCAACTTTGAGGTCTATGGGTTTGCTATTTATCAGAACAGTACAACATATTCATTTTTTGCCCTTAAATCTACTGTATTGACCATTTCATGAAGCGCTGATGCACCATCAACATAAAGAGTAGGCTTGCACTGTCTAACTGATCAACTCATTTCTTAAAATGTCCCCTTTAATAAAAAAAAGTGGGCCTTTTGATTTACAAAATCTTTTGAATTGATTCCATTTATTGCATTTTTGGCATTGTTGACCAAAAACTAAACACTTTTTCCTTGCAGATTCATGATTATCACTCCAATTATGACAGTTGGCAATGAAAGTGGGCAGGGGCCCATGCTTTGAGTTTTCTGACTCACTCTTATGCGTCACTGAGGCTGTGCAAAGTCTGGAATGTGCTAGAAAGTTCTGGGGTTTACCAGTGGGTGCTGCAGGGGTTACAGCTGCCATGTGCTTGGGCTTGTTTCTTTTAACCACGTGCTACATATTCTCAACATGAGTTTTATCACTGTGCCTTCTAGAGCTATTCTCATTTGTAAGGATATTTCTGTGCTTTTCTGTAAGCTTGCATATCTGACAAATCTCAATGGCCTTATTCAAAGTTAAATCACTATTACAAAACAAAATCTTTCTCACACCATCATCTTTTATGCCACATGCAAGTCTCTCTTAGGTTCATAGGTTCATAGGTTCATAGGTTCATAGGTTCATACTAGGCTATCTGCCCTAGGGCATTTATAAGCCTAGCCATAATGTGTTTGGCTTTCGCCACCCATTTTAAATTTATTTTGCTATGCCCTTTTTCGAGGTTAGTATACTGTGCCTCTGTCTAACAGTGACACAGAAGTGATACCCGTGGTAAACCTATGATCTCCCATCCACTCATCAAGATTCCTCTTGAAGAGAGTCAATGAGGGACTCTGCCTAACCTGGACTGGGATTTTATTCCAGAGTGAAGGGAGCCTCTGGGTTATGAATCTGTCCCTCCAGCATGTCCTATTTATTTCAGTGCTGAGGTTCAAGTCTCTTGAGCATGTAGCTCGATGGGATTTGGATTTTCTGAGGTGCAGCATGTCCATTAATTCTGGTTTGGACATGGCTTTATACGTCAGGCACAGATCGCCTCTGAACAGGCGGTATGCCACTGAGTAGAGCTGGAGTTTCTTTAACCGGGCAGCATATGGCATCTGTTTGAGCCCTTTGATCCTCTTGGTGAGGTACTTTTGGGGTCTTTCCAGTTGCTGCAGGTGTCTGGTAAGGTACATCCCAAAAGGGACATTGTACTCAATTATGGGCCTGATGAGGGATGAGTAAAGAGGCACGATGACCTCCCCTAATCTAGATGTGAATCCCTTCATGATTAGGTGGGCTATATAAAATGTTTTTCTAACCACTTTGGCCACGTGGTTGTCAAATGACAGATTGCTATCAACTTGGGTCCCCAGGTCCCTAATTACTTCTTCTGTACTTAATGGATTACCACCTATGTGGTAATTTGTGGGCACTTTGTTTTGCCAAAGGGATGACTATACACTTTTGGCATTTAGCTTGAGGCCATGGCTCTGGCACCAGTTGTCTGTTTCTATGAGGCCCTTTTGGAGGATGCTTGTGTTGGCTGGAGAGTTGATTATGGCGCCCAGTTTGCAGTCATCTGTGAACTTGGTCAGCCACAGTCCTTCTGTGTTGGCCTGTACCTCCGAGAAATATATACCGAACAAGAGAGGTCCCAGGACTGAGCCTTGTGGGACACCACTTGTAACTGGTTTGGAGTCTGACATGGCTCCAGCAATTCTAAACATGTGGGTTCTGTCCTGGAGCCAGTTTGCAATCCATCTAGTGACATAGGGGTTTATATTTAAGCTGGTGAGCTTATCTATAATGCCCAGTGGGGTATTGTATCGAAGGCTTTGTGAGGTCCAGGTAGGCTGTTTGGACCACCTTCCCCTCGTCAATGGCCTTGGTGACTGTTTCAAAGAAATCAACCAGGTTTAAGAGGCAGGATCTGCCCTTAACAAAGCCGAACTGGGTAGGATCCAGTGTTTGTAGGTCCCCAATATCTTTATTTATGAGGTCCATGATGATCCTTTCCATAGCTTTGCAGACCAAGCTAGTCAGGCTTATGGGGCGATAGTTTACAGGATCCGTTGAGGCACCACCTTTATGGAGAGGGACCACTGTTGCTGTACGCCACTCTTTGGGCACATATCCTGTAGTAAGGCTGAGATTGAACAGTAGTTTTATGTTTGGGTTTAGCTCTTCTTGGAGTTCATGTAGGATGCAGCCGGGACACCATCTGGTCCCATTGATGCTGTGTTTTTTGCTTTGGAGAGGGCGGTTCTTACCTGAGCATCTGAGATGTCAGGGGGGCAACACTCTGCTGGGATAGATATTTGCCCTTTTGGTGGGGAAGGGGGGGGAGTTTGTGCTGAACCTGTCAGCTAGGATGTTGGCAATGTCTGTGGGTTCGTGTATTTTTGTCATTTTGGACTAATTCTGAGCATATCTGGGAATTACCACCCAGGTTCCTAACATAACTAAAGAAAGCCTTGTGATTATCCTTAGTGTCCTGTGCAATTTTTCTCTTGAAGCTGGCCTTAGACAATTTTATGCGTGCCCGTAGTTTTTTGCTAATACTGATCAGTGATGCCTTCCCTTTTTGGGATTTTGCTCTATCATTTAGTAGCTTTCTCCTTCTATTGTATAGTTTGTTTATGGCTGGGGTCCACCAGACAGGACATCTGCCTTTGGAGGATTGGGTCTTGGTTTTATTTGGGATCGCATGATCCATGCATTCCTGAAGGTGTTCATAGAATGCGTTTATAAAGGATTCTGTGGTCTTTTATCAACTCATCCCTCAAGTCATCAAATCTGCACGTTTTAGCTTTACTTCTCAGGTCAGTTGTATATGCTGCAAAAGTTTTACCAGGCTTTTGATCCCTTGTGTAAAATAAATGGTTCCCTATTATATGATCGAAGATGCATTATTTTGAATGCATCTTGATCGAACTTGAAAGCACAAAATTGCAAAATACCAAAATGGCATATAAGCGAATCCTTTCCCTGGGAAAGAAATCGCTTGGCCACATTCGTTATTTTGCCATTTTCTTCACTGTAGTGCGATCTTATAGTTGGTATATTTAAGTAGGGGGAGTGTGGGGGGGTAAAGCCCCCCCACTTTATGTAATGTTTTAAAGTTTCTGTTTTTCTTTTTTGGAACAGCGATTTTTTTCCCAGGGAAAAAAAAAATCGCTGTTCTAAATGTTCGGGATTGTAAGCTTTCGGTTACATGGGGTCGATAAATCAGTGTTCGCTTTTTTAAGCATTTGCTGATTTAATATAGACCCAAATAAACAATATGATGGTTTTCCCCTTCTCCAGCATATATAGCAGCATACACAAATGAGCGCTCCTTTTCTATGGCTTCTGACCCAGCTAAATTAAGTATGATCTTCTTTATCAGAAAATGCAGCCTGTATGAAAATATCATACTCTTGTGCAACCACTCTTCAGTTCTCAGCAATATTACTGCAAAACACAAGCGCACTGGGCTTTCAAAATCGATCTGCCATGCCCACAAAGTATACACAACACACTGAAAATATGGCCCTTGTAATTATGTATGAACAAACTGTACTGTGAACTTATAACAAATGCACAATAAACTCTTCGAAATACTTTACTTTGCGAAATATGCCTTGCAATTGCTGTACTTTGCAAAATATGCCCTGCAATGGCTGTACTTTGTGAAATAGCATTACTGTAAAACTGCACAAACATGTAAACACTTTATACACTTCTGAAAACTCGGATACCTTTGCTTAATATGAAAATACATATGCTTTGTGAAAAATATGGCCATTCCCTCCTTATTTTATTCATTTAATGCAATATGGACTTTATTTCAAACATTTTCCATAGTAATTCAAATATTTTTATCAATAACGTACATATCTGTTTATGTGAATATTGTTTAGAATGTTCTATATGCCCCTTTTCATACTATATGAATAAGAAATAGTGCTGAGCAAGGTTTAATATTTAAATTTGTTTCTGACCTGTTTTGCAAAGTTTTTACACATTTTTAGGATGATTCACTCATCTATATTCCACCAGCATCCAGACACGTGCCTCTAATCGTTTTAGCCATGCCGTCTCAAACTTCATGCCCTTCAGACATGCCTCTTCTGACTTCTTGTCCTTTAGACATGCCACTTCTGACACCATGTCACTAATTCGTCTCTAACACAAATAATAAGAATTCTTGGGGTTTCTTTCAGATTCCTTAATACATATAAATACATCAGGATGGATAACAGCATCTTTAAATATGAAAACAAAATAGTTAACAGACAGAGCTTACATACATACATGTTCACATCTCAACAGTTAACTATAAAATGGCAGTCAGGCTCTCACTTACTCAATATTTATACTCTACTGCAAGCCCCTGGATAGCTTCTTAAAGGTATATGCACACTATTTGATCTACAGTTTCTATGTTTGATAAACTGTGTGAATTTGAAATACGGAATTATATAAATCAAGTATGTCAGAGTAAATATTTTAATATGTTACAACAGGAAAAAGGTTTTTTTTTAATTGCTAGAGATGCATCTTTTTGGGTGATGAAATCAGATAAGTGGGTGGATTGGTGATTTTTGGCAATATAGACTATGTTAATGCCATGAATGCTGTTTTAATGGATGATTTTTATCAGGAAGTTTCACAGAATGAAATGTTTGTGGCTTATTTCAGTATTGATTTACAAATGGAAGACATGTTGTTACACGGCCAAATAACTAAAGAAGAATATGATTTTATGGTGAATGATAAACCAGTTATTGCTAGCATCTTTGGCATTCTAAAATGATTAAAAATCTTATCCACCCCCCTTTTACAACCTATTGTAGATGCTGCTTGCTCTAAAACTTTTTTATAACAAAATGGTTAGATAGCAATTTAAAAATATATATTATGCAGATTCATCACATTTGCAAAGATTCTTGGCATTTCCTGCAGTGTTTGAATAACACTCCTTTTAGTGCTGAAGCCATTTTCATCACCATTGATATTAATGATTGTTTTCTGTTATTCCACTTGATGTGGGATTAAGGTGGTTAGAAGAACTGCTCAGGAAACACACTATTTTTTCCTGGTGATTGAATTAATGTTATGACAGCCTCAAAGAACATAGTATTGGATAATAATTTCCTATAATTTTATGGCCAATATTTTCAACAAAGGACCAGTGCAGCAATGGGGGAAGCATGTGCCCCCATGTTTGCTAATTTTGTCATGTCCAAATGCGAATATTGGTATATCTTGGATAGTGGGTTCAAGGATCGTTGGACGTTATATATCAGATTCCCAAATTATAGTTTTATCTTGAGGGTTGGTGGTAAACTGAGGCTCCAGGAATTTTTGATATACATCAACTCTGCTATTGAATTCTTGACATTCACTTACACCTTTTACCCATCTAAGATAACTTTTTTGGATGTGGAAATTGTTAAAGATGTTGGAATGCAAGATATCATTCCAATATTTTTAGGAAGATTTCTTTTTCCAATGCATATCTTCATTATTCAAGTTGGCATTCGAAGCATATGAAAAAAATCACTGGTCAAAGGGAATTAGACTGTCCAGGATGAACATGGATAATAATGTATTTTTGTACGAGTGTGAAATTTTATTAAATATATTTTTTAAGAGAGGCTATCCTGGGAATTACTGGTGGATATAAGAGATGAAGTGATGTTTAAAAGGAAAGGGGAGTCTATGTTCCAATTTTAAATGGGACACCTATGACATGTTATAATCCTAGTGTTGGGATAGTTAACAAGAATGATTTGAAAAAGTTGAAATTTATTATTACCTATATTCTAGAAAGTAGTAAAATTTTACAGTGTATTCATAAGAATTAGAAGTTTGTTACAACTGATTTTGAATTTACGAGCAAATTGGGTGAGGATTTGCAGATAGTTTTCTGAAGAGATAAGATCTTTAAAAATTATTTAGAATCTCATAAAACTCCTAGGATGTTAACCTCACAAAAATTAGGGATGTTTAAACGTGGGAGGTGTTCCCTATGCCCCAATATGTTAACAGGGGAGAATTTTTGTATTAATGGAACAACTTATAAGTTAAATGGGCATGTTTCATGTTTTTCCAGAGGAGTGACCTACTTAGCCCAATGTCAGTTATGTGAGTTTTTTTATGTGGGGGAAACCTCTCGAAAGTTTAATGAATGGGTATATGAATATCTTTTTGATATAAAGAAGAAAAGGGAGACAAATGCATTATATAAGCATATTGCACAGTTTAGTAAACGTTATTTTAAATTTCTTGTTATTGAGCAGGTAAAACAAAATGCACAAGGGTGGTTTAATAAAGAACATCTTGAAGTCTGTGAATTTAAATGGCAGATTTTGTTAAATGCTACTAACTACCAGGGAAAAATGAAGCCTGCTCTATTAATTCTATTTTAAAGCTACAGCATTACACTGTTTCTAATTGTTGATTAATCGGTTAACTCATTTTTATGGTAATTAGTTATTTTTAGTTCATGTGATGTATGTTTTATTTGTTTTTTTAGTTCTGATGCAGTTCCATTATTTGGGAATAAAAGCACTTAACATTGATTAAAATAGTTTGATAAGTATTGCTGGCCTCCTGATATATATAGTTTTCTTCTACTACCTTAGTTGTTTTTGGTCTCATGCCAGGAGTTAAGGCAAGGAAGAATGCAATTGCTCATAGTATCACAGGTGGTGAGCCTTCCGCTGCTCAATGTTTAATATCTAAAGAGATGCAACTGAATTCCATCCCATGACAGTGATATAAAGGAGGAAGACACTGAGGTTGTTCAAGGTGGCATGAATACCAGCAGTCTGGTGCACCTTTACTATTCATGCACATTTGGAACAGAAGGTCTGTACTGCCATGCTATTTTTTTGTATTAGAGTCTGTACAGCTTAATATACCGAATATGTGCATATAAATTTGAAATGTTTTTTCATAGGTTACTAGGAGGTTGCTAGGCTATTGGCCATAGAGCTTTTATAAGCCTAGCCATGTTATACCCTTGTTCCCTTATTGACCAGGTTGTATGGTCTACATTTGCAGTGTGAGTCTATGATCACCACAGACTACCCTTATCCAAGAGGGACATAGGTGACACCTCTGGGGTAAATTTACAGTCTCCCATCCAGTTGTCTAAGCTACGCTTAAATAGGGTCATTGAGGAGCTCTATTTTACATGAACTGGGAGTTTGTTCCAGAGGAGTGGTAATCTCTGGGAGACAAATCTGTCTCTCCAGCATGTCTTGTTAATGTTGTAGGCTAGGTTAAGATCCCTAGAGTGAGTGAATCTTGTCCAATTTGACTTGTGGATGTGCGGCATTTCCATTAGGGTAGGGTCCAAGACTGCTCTGTAGGCCAGGCACAAGTCACCTCTCAGCAGTCTATAAGATACAGCGTACAGTGACAGGACCTTAGTTTGTCCATATAGGTCATGTGTTGAAGGTCCTGAATTTTCTTGGTGAGAAATCTCTGAGTTTTCTTCACCTGCTGCAGGAATCTGGTGAAGTAAATACAGAAGGGAGCATTGCACTCTATTATTGGTCTGATGAAGGATGAGTACAGGGGAGTTATAACATCCTTACTTATGAGATGCACAACATAGAAGGCCTTCCTTAACACTGTAGATACATGGTGATCGAGGTTAAGGTTGCTGTCAACCTGTGTTCCCAAATTTCTTACCACAGGGTTTGAGTTAAGGGGGTACTGTTAATATTGTAATTTGCAGGGACTTCCCCTTTGACAAAAGGGATTATAATGTTTTTTTTTTTGCATTTAGTTAAAGTCAATGGCTTTGGCATCGGTCATTTGTCTGTGTAAGCCCTTTTTGTAGTATGTCAACATTGTTGGAGGACTAAGTGATTGCACTTAGTCTGCAGTCATTGGCAAACGTGGTAAGGCACAGGCCATCTATTTTCACCTGGACTTCTGAGAAATACAGTTCAAACAGCAGGGGGCCCAACACAAATCCTTGTGGTACACCACTGGTAACTGGTCTGCTGGAAGAGATGGAATCCCCAACTTTGACTGTATACGTTCTGTATATGTTCTGTCAGGTTAATTCACAGTTGAGTGGGTTTCTCAATGATTCCTGTGTGGGGGATTGTGTCAAAAGCCTTGTTTAAGTCAAGATAGGCTGCATGTACTGTTTTGCTTTCATCCAGGGCTTTGGTGACATTCTCAAAGAAGTCCACCAGGTTTAATAATCATGATCTACCCTTAGCGAAGCCAAATTGGGTTGGGTCAAGAGTTTGAAGGTCACCTGTGTATTTGTTAAGGTCCATGATGATTCTCACCATGGTCTTGCAGTTAAGGCTGGTTAGACTTATGGGTCTATAGTTCCCGGGGTCGGTTGATGGACCCCTTTTGTGTAAGGGGAATACTGTTGTTGTTTTTTGCTCTGCTGGGCAATACCAGTACTTAGTCTGTGGTTGAAGAGAGTGCCATGTGCTCCCCCTAGGTCCTGTTTTTGACCATTTAGTAGGCAGCTTGGGATGCTATCTGGTCCCATAGTGGCTGTGATTTTGGCCATGGAGAGTGCAGTTATGACCTGCTCTTTGGAGATACTAGGTAGAAGACTAGTGGCAAGTATGCTTTTGGGTATTTCTGATGGGGACAGGGGGGTGACGTTTGTGCCAAATCTGTCTGCTAGCAGGATGGCAATGTCCTCAGGGTCAGTATGAGTTGTACCATCCACTAGTAGTTTGGCATCAATCATTTGTCTGTGTAAGCCGTTTCTGTAGTATATGAACATTGTTAGAGGACTCAGTGATTGCGCCCAGTCTGCAGTCATTGGCAAACTTGGTAAGGCACAGGCCACCTATTTCCACCTGGACTTCTGAGACTTACATTCCAACAAGTAGGGGGCCCAACACAGATCCTTGTGGTACACCACTGGTAACTGGTCTGCTGGTAGAGGTGGAATCCCCAACTTTGACTGTATATGTTCTGTCATTGAGACAGTTGGCTATCCATCTAGTGACATATGGGTTAATTCCCAGTTGAGTGAGTTTCACAATGATGCGTGTGTGGGGGATTGTGTCAAAAGCCTTGGATAAGTTAAGATAGGCTGTATGCACTGTTTTGCCTTCATCCAGGGCTTTGGCTACATTCTCAAAGAAGTCTGCTAGGTTTAATAATCATGATCTACCCTTAACAAAGCCAAATTGGGTCAGCTCAAAAGTTTGAAGGTCATCTATGTATTTGTTGATTATGTCCATTATGATTCTCTCCATGGCTTTGCAGATAAGGCTGGTTAGGCTTATGGGTCTATATATCCAGGGTCAGTTGATGGACCCCCTTTGTGCAACGGGATTTCTGGTGCTATTTTTCACTCTGCTGGGCAATGTCAGTACTTAGACTGGGGTTGAAGAGAGTGCCAAGTGGTTCCACTAGGTCCTGTTTTTGACCATTTAGTAGGTAGCCTGGGATGTTATCTGGTCCCATAGTGGCCATGTTTTTGGCCATGGAGAGTGCGGTTATGACCTGCTCTTTGGAGATATTAGGAAGAAGACTAGTGATGGGTACTTTGGGGTATGTCTGGTGGGGACAAGGGGGTGATGTTTGTGCCAAATCTGTCTGCTAGCAGGATGGCAATGTCCTCAGGGTCAGTATGAGTGGTACTGTCCACTACTAGTTTGGCACAAAGTTGGGCCTTCCCTTTTAGATTTCTGATGTAGCTAAATAATGCCTTGTGATTATCCTTAGCAAGGGATGCTAGTTTACCTTCTTAATTGGCTTTAGAGGACTTTAGAAGATATCTAATTTACTTGTTCAAGTTGTGGAAGGTGTCCTTCCTCTGCTGAGTCACTTCCCTCTTGTTCTTAGGCATTAGTTTCTTCCCCTTGTTGTATGATTTATTTATGCTTGATGTCCACCAGGGTGGCTTTTTTTTTTGTGAGGAACTTGTTTTGATCCATTCAGGTACAGCCAAGTCTGTAGATTTTTATAGGTGTTTATTCAGGGCATTTGTGTACACCTCTGTATAGCAGTTATTGTTGACAGTGGTAGCAGGGGGCTTGAAACTATTTATGCCATTACTTAGGAGGCTATAGTTTGCTTTGGAGAAAATGTTCACTCTTTTTGTTTCTGAGGGGGGTCAAATATGATCGTTACTTTGAATGAGACTGACTTGTGATTAGACCTTACTCGGTAGGGCAACACACAGTGGATAGTGCAGACACCCCCTGTGTTGGTGAGTACTAAGTCTAGGAAATTTGAGACTCTTGTGGGGGTGCAGACTATATGTTCCAGAGCATTTGTATTAACAAAATCCAGGAACCTAAGGGGAAGTGTGTTTGTTCTCATATATAACTCCAGATCAATGGAAGGATAGTTGAAATCACCCATGAACAAGGTGTTTGGCTGTATAGTGACTGACTCAAGTAGGTCCAGGTAGGCAGAGTTATTCTCAAGGTTCATGATGGGGACCTATAGCTAACAATGATATGGAAGGGGGGTTTACCTACACTTCGTTAGACTTGGAGTAGCTCTAGGGAGCCATACTGATTGACCAGTCTTGAGGTGTATTTATCTTTAATGAATATGGACACACCTCTGCCTTTGGTTCTTTCATGCTCATTTTGAGGTCTGAATGTGTGGAAGGCATTGTAGCCTTGCATGGCTGGGGTGTTCTCTGTGGCTTGAATCATGTATCTGTGACTGAACAGATATCAGCATCTTCCAAGGTAAGGACTGCTTCTAGTGAGTGCAGTTTCTTATTTATGCTCCTAGCAGTAAGCAGCATAACCTTGAGTTTGTCTCTAGTGGATTTTTTTATTTCATGAATTTTGTTGTTATGACATTGCCTAAAAAAGGCACTATAGGGGATGCAAGTATCTTTACCAGTAACCGAAAGCCAAGAGGTGACAGGTGAAGATCATCTCTGGCAAAGCAGCTTGGTCTATCCTACCAGGCTGACAGATACTGGACCCCCTTGGAATGACACCAGAAGCTAAGCCAATTGTTGAAGTCAATCATTTATTTTATTTATTTATTTTACATTTGTTGACTGGTATAGTCTGACTGGATACATGTCCATTTTCAGCGGAGTCCCGGGGAGAAAAGCTCCAAAGGTGGTTACATATGCAATCGTCACAATGTACAGATAGAACAGGAGTCATCATAACATTATACAGATATAAAACACTTTACAGTCTAGTTAAATGTATAAAGTCTAACAAACTTCTAATCTGGCTTAACAAATAAAGATATTTGAGTTCCATTTGCAGACATATTATTAGTATACCAGTATGAATAAAGATTTAGTCAGGCTTGGAGCAGGGACATATCCATTGTGACTTGAAATTCTCCTCGAGAGCTTTTTTGAATTGAGATAGGGTGGTATCTAGAGTAATGTTAGCAGGAAGTGAGTTCCAAATTTTGCCAGCAGAGTTGGCGAACAGGGAGTCACCAGCTGAGTTGTTGGATTTGATGGTTTGCACTACCAATCTATTAGATGACCAGAGTGATCTGCAGTTGGAGTGGGGATAGATGATGTTTTTTAGGGCAGGTGCATTTTCTGGTTGGTTAAGTGCTTTGTGAGCCACAATGAGTTGATTATACTGAATCTGCATGGGTAGCTCTAGCCATCCAAGATAATTTCAATTTTTACAGTGATGCGTTCTATAGGGTAGACCAGTTGCAACTCTAGCTATGTTATTATAGCAGCTTGGGAGTTTGTTAAGATCAGTTTTATTTAGGTTGGTAAGTAAAGGGGAAGCATAGTAGAGTGTAAAGAGTAGATGGGAGTGGACAATGGAAGTCCTAGCATATGGGGTAAGGAATGGCTTTACCCTATATAGCGAGCCCAGTTTTCTGTTAATGGTTTTGATTGTTTTGTTGATGTGCACATCAAACTTAAAAGCTTGTTATCAATAATAACTTCTAGGAGTTTTGTATGGGTATCTGGAGAGATTACGGTACCATTATTAGCCTTAATGGAGAGAGATAGCACCGTGGATCTTTGGGTGGGGGTGAAAAGTAGGAGCTTTGTTTTGTTAGGATTTAGAATCAGACAGCAAATAGCAAGTCAGTCCTCTACTAGGTTAAAAGTACTCTGAGTTATTGATAGCAGCTCTGTTTGTGAGGCACCAGTGCAGATCAACATTGAGTCATCTACATATTGAATGCAGATAGCTTCAGTGATGACTGTGTGGAGGCCATTGATAAAAATGGAAAACAGAAGTGGTCCCAAGATAGACCCCTGTGGGACACCTAGGGTGTTGGGTAGGAGGTTTGAGAGTTGGTTCTGCCATAAGATGGATTGTTGTCTATTGTGCAGGTAGGATTCAAACCATCAGAGAGAGAGTGATTGACTAGAGACATTGTTGCCAAGGTGTTGATGAGAAGATGGTGGTTGACCATATCAAAAGCCTTGGACAGGTCCAAGAAAAGGGCTGAGGATAACTTGTTGTTGTTCCTGTTATAGTTTATTGCATTAGAAAAGGAGATGAGAGCTGTGGTGGTACTATGATATGGCCTGAAGCCATGCTGGGAGTTAACCAGTAAGTTGTTTTGGGTTAGAAAGTACAGAAGTTGTTTATGGATGCATTTTTCCATGATTTTTGCCAGAGGAGGTAAGATGGTTATGGGTCTATAATTGGATAATTCAGTAGATTTTCCACCTTTATGGAGGGGTATGACACGAGATATTTTCAAGATAGAGGGGACTGAGGCTTCTGATATGGGCTGATTAATTAGAATGGAAATGGGGTACGCTATGGTATCAGCAGCTTTTTGCAAATATTCAGCTGGGAGAAGGTCCGCAGCTAGGGTAGTAGGTTTTAGTTTTTTTGAGTAGTGAATGAATGAAAGATGTAGAGACTGGGTGGAAGCTAAAGGAGGACTGGGAGCTGGAAGTGCTATCCAGTGGGTTAGAGTAGTTAAGGGATAATTGGCTAGCAAGGGTTTGGATAGTTTCAGTAAAGAAATTATTAAAGGTGGATAGCAACATCTGCTGGTAGTTTATCAGTAGAGGCTGAGGGAGGTGGAGTGAGGGTTTGACCTGGGTGCAGTAATTTATTTATCCCTGTCCAAAATTTTTGGGGGTTATTTTGGTTTCCTTGTTGGAGATGGAGGTAGTAGTTTTTTTATCTAATAGATTGGATTGTTTTGTCTCATATCTTAGTTGTCTAAATTTGGTTTGATTTAGAGGGTCTTCTGTAGCATGCCATGTTGCCCATGCCTTGTTTCTGACTATGATTTTTGATTTAGTTTGTTTAGAGAGCCATGGGACAGCTTTTATTTTTACCCGAGTGGAATGAGCGGGACATGAGAATTGAGGATGGTGAGGAATTTATTGTTAAAGTGGGAGATAGCTTTATCCAGAGGCAAGTGCTTTAGGGCAGCCCAGTTGCATGCCTTAAGTTCATCGTGGAACTTACTAGGATTGAAGCTTTTACTATTTCTTATTGTTCTGTAGATGGGCTGATGGGAGTAATTAGATTTGTGCTTGCAGATAAAGGTGAGAAAGTGATCACTGAGGTCATTGGGGATGGCCTCCGATGAATACATTTGGGGATGCCTATTGATTAGTATCCAATCCAGTATACTATCTTTTTGGTTAAGTTTCCCTATCCTGGTGGGGGTGGACATAACCTGTGTGAATCAATACAGGTTTACATGGGTGGTAGGAGATTGAGAGGAACATGTGTTCCAGTTAAAGTTAAGATCTCCTAGCACAATGGTTTCTTGTGGATAGTTACTAGCTAACCACTGGAGGTTGTCTTCTAGGGTGTTGGTATTATTCCCTGGTGGAATATACATGCAGACTATATTTATGCATTTGTTTTTGTTAATTTGGAGCTTGGTAGCAATTATTTCTGCCTTATTGACCTGGAATAGTTGAATGGGGTCTGAGGTAACATTTAGTGTAGATTTGAAGAGTACAGCTATCCCCCCTCCCTTCCTGGTAGAGCAATCGAGTCTAAGTATATTATACCCAGGTGGTAGAATTTCATTATCTGAGGTTGATGGTTTCAGCCAGGTTTCAGTGAGGCATAATATATCAGGGGAATGGACTTGTAGGAGTGCATGAAGATTGTGTACTTTGTTATTTATGCTATGAATATTTAGTTGTCAGATCTTGAGGGAGTTGGGGGACTTATTAATAGACAGTGATTCAACTGGGTTAGTTGAAATTGAAATTACCTTATCTAAGGTGGCAGGGCCAGGGTTTGGGTGAATATCTCCAACCATTGCCAGGTTATTGCATATAATTTCTATAAGCTTCAGGACTTTGTTTATAAATTTTTGATAGTGTTTAGATTTTGAGCTGATGTATCTGGGTCTAATAGGCAGATAATGTTTTGTGGTTAAGGAGTTGGTAATAGTTGTAATTATTGGGTAGCCTGTCATATTCAATACAGCTGGTCTAGTTTGAGATTTTGGGTAGTGAAATCCTAGGTAAGACTGATTTTCATAAATGGAGAGGAAATATTGAATTAGCATGAGGGATAGCAGAAAGAGTAGTGACATTGCTTTGTATGGTAACATGGTTGGAGGCTAGATTAGTGTTATAGGCTTAGGACTAGAACCCTCAAGATCTTGAGGTTGGATATTAACTACTGGGGGGTGGGGGCTGGAGTAGTGTACACAGTACAGTACTGATTGGTTCAGATAGGTTCGATCATTTTTTGTTTATACTGAGGCATTATTTTGGGTGAAGGTAGAGTGCTGCTTAGAGCTAGGGACATACTTGCTTGGGACACATAATCTGAGAGCCCAGTCATGTCTCTCTTCATATAGTTCAGTGAGGTATGTCTCAAGTCATTCACTCCAACATGGACTATGACAGAGTCATAATGGTACTTGCTGTTGAGAGACTTGAGTGTGTGTATGATCTGGTGGATCCTGGCACCTGATAGGCAGATGACCATGACCTTCTCCTTGTCCAGCCTGGTGAGGGGGACATTTGTGTCTCTCATTATGGAGTCGCCTATGACCAAGACGTTTGGTTTTGAGGTATTTTGCCTTAGGGGTTTATTGGCTGACACAATGTGTATTATTATGTGTAGTGGATTTTTTAACATATACTTCATCATTACCAGCAGTAGGACCACGGGAACAGATTGCATATGGTAAGTATGGACATCACCAACTTCAAACTATAATAAAACTTCAGATATTGTACATCATTCAAATACTTATTTATTTGTTCTCAGTCATATCCTATGGTTCACCACAGCAGGCTGATGTTAACAGCAGCATCAGAATGGCTGCTAGTGATGATGTCATTACTCTCACAGTATTGACACAACCTAAGAACTGTGGCACACAAATTAAAAGTGTACTGACAGGGCCACATCTGCTCAGACAGGTGAATAGTTTCATGATCTGTGATGCAGACTCACTCATGGTTCATCATGAGGGACTGCTGTTACAAAGAAGGGAGTATCACCTCACAGCTCAAAAAGTCTTTCTTGTTGATGAGCTAAACCCCTGCAGAAAGGCACAACAATGTCTGAGGTTCCATTACTTACTGTGTAGCCTGCACATAGGGCTGTCAGGTGAAGCCATCAATCATAGTTGGCTCCAGAGACACACAAGGCCTTGTCTGCACAGCAACAGAGATGCTGTAAAATAGTACAGGCGCAGGCTACTGTCAGAGATAGAGTCAGGTAGAGATGGTGTAAAAGAAAACACAAAGATCAATGCACGTTAGGTTCAAGCAAGGCACCCTTTATTACTTGCAGCAAGGAGACAAAGCATGTAGGTACAAGGTTTGTCTGATTTTCCATAATTCAGCCTACAGTTTTTATACAGTTTTCTGCAAGTTCACAGAAGGATGCTATTATTAGATTTGCTGCTGACATGGTCAGATAATTGCTGTCTTGCAAAAACATATTTGAGAAAAACAACCTGGCCTTGGGCTTGTTTCAACTTTCCTTAGTTTCTCACAATTCTTTCTCTAGTTCTGATATGATACATTCAAGGTACAGTCCTGGCCTCAATACACATTCTGCTGACCATGGTGGATTTACAGACATCCATTGTTCTTTTTTCAGAGCTCCTAGCAGCTGCATATTTTCACACAGAATAAGCAGAATAAATGTATTAACTCCTTTTAACCCTTAATGACCTAAACCTGCATATTGCAGTTATATATTTCAATACACTAAGCCTACATATTGCATTGCAGTTATATATTTTCCTAACATTTCCCCCCTTTTAATACTTTATTCTACTTTCAAAACAAGCATAAACAGTTTTTCTTCCCTTAACCATTTCCCACTCAGGATTTGCAGTTAGAGAGTCATTCAGTTCAAGCTTGTGAAAGTATTTCTTCAGCTTTTAATCAGTACCTCTAACTCAACATTCTGATATAAAGTCTTTGAAATTGAAGCGTCTATGAAATTTTTAACTAGTCCTTTTATACAGGGGATGCAGCAGCATCCACACACCATCAGTAAGGCTGCCCTTACACAGATGGCAATCAGAATGTTCATCAAGATGCTGCCCAACCCCCGAACCATTTTTGGAAAAAGTCTGTCAATGGATTCGGTCCTGGTTTGGTCATAGCCAACACTTGCTGAATTATTTTGAGATGGCTGTCTATTTCATGTTTGTTGTCAGGAATAAACGAACAGCACTCCTCCTGGATTAAAGCACACAAACCTCCTTTCGCCGCTAGTGTGAAGTCGAGAGCCATGCGATTTTGAAGCACCACTGTCCTCATGGCTGTGAGTTCATCAGTCACCAATTCTAGGGTGGAAAAAGTCACATTACTCATTGTTTCAAGAAGTTTGGATAGTTTTCTCAGCTCCCAGATTGATTTCACTACTCCGTATGCTGGTATTATGCCCACCCAAGATATGACGTCATCACCCAGATCCATGTGTGACAGTCCTTTGTCATTCACATGGGCTAAGTCATGGTGATATATCCAGAATGCAACAACTTGTCCCACCGGATTAGCGGGTTTCTTGATTTCTCGAACATTTCGAATTTTCCCCTGGGGTAGTGTCAATACATGTCGTATTGCTAGAATCAGATATGCCAGAAAACAGCTTCCAGACCAATTGCCTGGTAGCCATTCATATGCTCTATCACCACACATGAAGTAGCAGTCAAGATTTGCGACTGAGATGTTGCTGAATTTATAGTTGTCGGGCTTTTGTTGGGTTATAGCCCAGAACATTTTACTATACACAATTTGATTTTTATCAACCATTTTCTTTCTTTCAGTGGAGTCATTGCTATTGCCAACTTGCAATTGTTGGCCCTCGTTTGTCATGGTGCAGGAATTTCCAGTACAGTAATGTATCACTGTCATGTTACAGGTGCTATTTCCAACCTCTGTTTTTCCATAGTTTTGAAAGCACACTGTTCCTCTTTTTGCCTTGGGTAAGAATAGGGTCGCTCTTTTAATTGATGTCACATTCACTGCATCTTTCAGCAGTGCCAGTAGATGTTATCATTCCCCGGTTTTTCCACTGTTGTGCAAACACATGTACAGTGTAAAAAGCGTACTGGCTATCAGTAAAAATGTTTACACATTTACCCCTTGCTAAGGTACATGCCCGTGTCAGGGCAATCAATTCTGCTGCCTGTGCAGATAAATTGTGTGGTAAGGATTTTGCTTCTACAACCTCAGTATCAGAGACTACTGCATATCCTACTAGGTTATGTCCTGCAGGACCCCTTTTGCATGAGCCATCCACGTAGTATGTCACCTCGGCATCCTCCAAGGGGACATCTGTGAGATCTTTTCTAGGTAATGTCTTTTGCTCGATTACCTGCAGGCAGCGATGCGGTGTACCATCTGCAGGGGTCGGGAGCAGAGTCGTGCATCGTTCAATTGTCATATGAGGTTGGCTCAACAATATAGTCATGCAGGAGAGATGCCTAGCAGGGGAAAGATATGCCATCTTTTCTTGTAGCAAAATAATCGCGACTGCGTGGGGTACCCTCAGAGTGAGGGGGTGGAACAAGACTACTGAGGCCAAAGCTTGCACTGCCATCACTGCTGCAACTACTGCCTGCACACAGTGGGGTAAGGACCATGCCACTGGGTCTAATTGTGATGAATAGTAAGCAACTGGGCATTGCTTATCCCCATGTTGTTGTGTTAGTACTGATGTCATATAACCCTGCTTGCAATCTACAGTCTGGAAAAATCGTTTATGATAATTTGGTAATCCCAGAACTAGAGAGGACGCTATTAATTGTTTCAGTTTACAAAAGGCAGATTCTGCCTCTGATGTCCATTGTAACAACTCCTGCGCTGCCATAGGCTTCTTATATATAAGATCAGTTAGGGGTGCAGTTTCCAAGGCATAGTTTGGAATCCAGCTTTGACAGAAATTAGTCGTTCCCAAGAAGGACATCATTTCCTTCTTGGTGATGGGTTTTGGTGCCTGCAAGATTGCCACTTTTCTGTCTTCATCTAGTGCTCTACCTTCCTTGGATATCACATATCCTAGGTACTTAACCTGTTTTCTTCACAGCTGCAGTTTATCTTTGTTTACTTTATGTCCCTCAGCAGCTAAAAATCGTAGAAGTGCTACGGTATCTTCCCTACAATCCTGCAGGGTGGGGGCCGCCAACAAAATGTCATCAACATAAAGTAAGACCTGACTACCCTTTGGTGGATTAAACCTTGCCAAGTTACTTGACATTTCTTGTGAGAATATCGTAGGGCTCTCACAATATCCCTGTGGTAGTCGCGTATATGTGTATCTTTTTCCCTGAAATGTAAATGCAAACCAAAACTGGCTATCTGGTTGTATCGGTATTGAAAAGAATGCATTACTAATATCCACCACAGAAAAATATTTTTGTTGAGGTTTTAAGTTATTTAACAGAGTGTGTGGATCTGGCACTATAGGCACCCTTGGTACTACTGCGTCATTCACAGCTTGCAAATCCTGGACCATACGCCATTCTCCATTGGCTTTTTTAACTGGAAATAGAGGTGTATTACATGGAGAATCAGGAGATTCCACTAGCACCCCTCCCTTAAGTAATGCTGCTATAATAGGTTTTATCCCTGCCTCTGCATCTTTCCTTAAGGGGTATTGTCTTTTCTGTGGTCTAAATGCTGATTTCGGTGTGATATTAACTGGCCCTGCCATATGGATAAGTCCTACATCAGATTTCCCTGTTGACCAGAGAGTCTCTGGTATATCTCACAAGGTGTTTTCTTCCTCCTTCAGTAGGAGTGTCCATCAGCTGTCTTTAAGAGAATGCAGGTGCACAGCTGGGTTGGTCTGTGTCACCCAATTCAATTTCTGTTCATAGGTTCATAGGTTCATAGGTTCATACTAGGCTATCTGCCCGAGGGCATTTACAAGCCTAGGGGAACTATACCCATTATTTTGCTGTGCCTCTGTTGAGCAGTGACACTGAGGTAATCCCTGGGGTATATCTGCGATCTCCCATCCATTGGTCAAGATTTCTCTTGAACAAGGCGCCTCACATATACCGGGATTTTATTCCACAGCATAGGAGTCTTTGGGTGATGAATCTATCCCTCCAGCGCATCCGTTTAAGTCTCCGCCCTTGTGGCTCTGATGGATCTAGATTTTTGAGGTGAAGCATATTCATCAAATCTGGGTTTGACATGGCCTTGTATGTTAGGCAAAGGTCACCTCTGAAATAGAGCTGGAGTTCTTTCAGTCGGGAAGCATAGGACAGATGTTTGAGACCCTTTATCCTTTTGGTGAGGAACTTTGTGGCCTCTCCAGCTGCTGCAAGTGTCGGGTCAGATACATTGGGCATTGTACTCAATCATTGGTCTGATGAGTGATGAGTATAGGGAGACTATGACCTCCCTTGATCTAGATGAGAATCCCTTCATGATAAGGTGGGCAATGTAGAAGGTCTTCCTAACTACTTTAGCTACATGGGTGTCGAATGACAGGCTACTATCAACCTGGGTCCCCAGGTCCCTGATAACTTCTTCTATGCTCAGTGGATTGCCACCTATTTGGTAGCTAGGGGTAACCTTGTTTTTTTTGGCATTTAACTTTAGGCCATGGCTCTTGTATTCCCTGTCCTGACAGTTCCAGTTCTGTTTGTTTCTCCCATCTTGTGGCTTTCTCCCCTAGGTCTGCCCACTGTATATTTTTATTCTTGGTCAAACTAACATGTGGTAATCGATTAGATTTATAAAGTGTTAAAAATTCCTGGGGCAGCGAACAGCTGACTACACTATTCCCTTCTGTGTCCCAGTACAGGTTACGCAGTACCAATCTATTTGTATGATTCTTAAATAATATTTCTTCATATTCCTTATCGGGTCCTGGTGTATTACAAAAATATAGGGTACAATGTAACAGGTGTTGTTTATCAATGTCGAGGGAGGGAAACTTACTGATGGCTATGTTCATCAGCTCCTTGGTCACAGTCCCTGGACCAGTTGTGACCAAGTCCAGACTATACCAATAAAATATTTCACCCCCCGATTGCACCATAAAGGTGTCAGTTTGTCACTGTGCTTCCATTCCCTGCATGGTTGGGACTACTGCTATACCAAATAACTGCATGAGATCCCTGCCCAAGAGATTCACTGGGCACTTTGCAGAAACTACAATCTTACTTTTCTGAGTTAATCCCAAAACAGGATCAGTTATTGTAATATTGCGGGAGAGTGGCTCCCGATATAGCTGCCCATTAGCTGCTTTGACTAATATATAGTCGGATGATTCTGAGTTTCCTGGCAATTTGGAGGGGTGTATTAGGGTTCGCGATGCCCCTGAGTCGCACAAGAATTTGACTTCCCTGCCTTCCACCGAAAGTATAACTTCTGGTTTAGTATCTGCTATGTAGAGCTCCAAGCTCAATAACACCAAGTCTAGCACTTCATTTTCTCCTTCCCTATCATCAATTCCCTGTACTTCCTCTATTTCCGTTTTCACATTCTCATTTGTCCTTTTTGCACTAGCCCCTCCTAATGATTTCTGACTATCATATAGTCAGTCTTCACCATCCTTGTCTTCCGTAGTTGCTTTCTTATGTTTCTTGCAATCCCTTGCCAAATGTCCCTTTTTACCACATTTGAAACATTCACCCCTTTTCTTGCGTCCTTCAAAGTCTTCTGATCGTTGATCAGACTGCCTACCTCCCTGTGCATTTTTCCTGCCCTTCTTTCTGGGGTGTACTACATAAACTTCTGCTCCGTCCTCTACAGAAAATACTTGAGCCTTCTTTTTCTTTTTGCTATTGAAATGCCTTTCAGCATGCCTAGCATATTCGAGTAGTGATTGTAGCCTGCTAGTTCGATGATCAACCATATGTTTTGTAATAAAACTGCTTATAGGTGCACTACTACCTTTTAAAAATGCATTTTTCAACTGCTGTTCATATAGGGAATCTTGTTTTTGGTCTTCGGGGACCTGCATCCCACAGTGGTTGTTAAAACATTCCAGCAGCCTAGCGAAATATCGGTCAAATGTCTCATCCTTATTTTGGATGCATTGATTAATGCACGTCCAGTCTGCCCTAGGTTTCCATTTTTCAGAGATGCGGTCTGTAAGTCCTTTTACTCTAGCGTCTAAATCTGCACTGCTATGAGGAAGGGGTTTTTGTTCAACATCACGAGGATTCCAATTGCCACAAATCATGTACCAATCTGGCCCTACAATTTGTCAAACTACCCTTTCTATTTCTTCCCCGTTTAAATGATAACTTAGCCTCATTCCTTGTAAATCATCTGCAAATTTTCTAAAATTAATTTTCGGATGGGGAATCCCTTCTGTAGCTTTCTGGATATCTTTCGGAGTCCAGGGTCTATATACTAAGATGGTTGGATCCTGATTATCCTGCCCTGCCTGAGGGTTCGATACTTCTATGAGTGGACATATTTCCTCTTCTTCTTCTCCCGCAGGTTGTGTGTCTTTAGATTTCTGCCACGACTCTCAATTATCTGCTTTTGTTCAGGACCTAGTTTCAATGGGATCCCTTATTTTAGCTAGTTTCAGTTTTATAGCGTCCCTATCCTCAGTGGCCACAGGATATAGTGGGGGTGGATCAACCTGTCTACTCGCTCCATATTCTGGTAAGAGAGGGGGAGGCGGAGGTGCTGATGCTATTATTAGGTTGTTATCCTGCCTATCTAAAAACATTGCCTTTGAATCCTTGTTCTTTTGGTCCCTACGGTTTACTTCCTCCAGCCACCTGTGTGCCTGGGGAATTCCTAACTGTCGTTGCTTTTTTACCTGACCTTTAGAATCAGTTTTAAGTTGTTTAATAAGTTTGATGAGTGAGGATTTTTCTAATTTTCCATCAAATTCGTATTTAATAACCCATTTTGAAAAGTATCTAACGTTGTCTGTGCGTTGTGACTGCATATATTTTGCATCTTCCATTAACGGTGGGTCTCGGGGTGTTTTTGTACAGTTATTACCCATTTTCCTTTACCTTTGATTGTTATGTAACTTCACCTTGATTCTCTAGTTTTAACGTGTACCACAGATTTTGTTATAGTCTCTTCAGAATGACTGCCTAAAGTCTACTTATTCTGTTTTTCCTGATCTATGACAAGACAGTACCTTTCCTATCCCTGACTGTAAGAAAAATACAATCTGACAAAAAACAATACACATCTAGTCCCTGATCCTGAAACAGAAAAAAAGTAGATTCACCTTACCTGAGCCCACGTGATTGATCGCCGATTCGCGGAAAATCCATCCTTCAGTCACATATCAGAAAGTGTCTGGCCTCTTTTGACGACAATTCAGTCGGAGGACTTTACATATAAGAAGAACCGATTTTGTTTCTTCCCCGTACGGTTTCAGCCACCTGGCTGTCTGATCCGAGGTGAAGAGAGGGTTTCCGGCTTGAGGGACCAATCTGTAAAAGAAAACACAAAGATCAAACCCTTTATTACTTGCAGCAAGGAGACAAAGCATGTAGGTACAAGGTTTGTCTGATTTTCCATAGTTCAGCCTACAGTTTTTATACAGTTTTCTACAAGTTCACAGAAAGATGCTATTATTAGATTTGCTGCTGACATGGTCAGATAATTGCTGTCTTGCAAAAACATATTTGAGAAAAACAACCTGGCCTTGGGCTTGTTTCAGCTTACCTTAGTTTCTCACAATTCTTTCTCTAGTTCTGATATGATACATTCAAGGTACAGTCCTGGCCTCAATACACATTCTGCTGACCATGGTGGATTTACAGACATCCATTGTTATTTTTTCAGAGCTTCCAGCAGCTGCATATTTTCACACAGAATAAGCAGAATAAATGTATTAATTCCTTTTAACCCTTAATACACTAAACCTGCATATTGCAGTTATATATTTCAATACACTAAGCCTACATATTGCATTGCAGTTATACATTTTCCTAACAGATGGTTAGAGTGCTGTAGGATATCCATGAGGAAATTCACCTGTACATTTGAATGGAGAACATAATGCCATAAAGATCCTTAATTGGGGTATGACTGGTCACATGACTTTTATTCCAGACTCTAGCTAAACATTAGTGAAGACCTACCAGACACATTGATGTTCTGGACATAGCTAAGGCTGAACCAAAATACATGGCAGGTGAGTATGCTGGAAACCCCTTGTGTCCCAACAAAATGATGTGGGCATGGATGTGGATTCACTCAAGAGTAAGGCAGTTATAAAATATGAGACTTTCACTTCATGAGGTAGGACTTCTGAGTCAAGGTGTAGGTCCCACAGTACTGCTTGGTCAATGTCAAGAGCTTTTTCTGCATCTAGTAGATATCTTTGTAGCAGCCAGGTGATATGCAAACATTTGCTCCTGTACTATCCCCAATGCTATCATCAGGGGATGTTGTGTATGACATATCTTTACATGCTGTGATACTTACCTAAATCAACAACAACAAAAAATGTCAGAAAGAATTACAGTAACTAATAAACAATCTATGCCAGAAGGGGTAACATTTGCACTTATCTACATACTGATAAAACATTTTAAAATATGATGATGAAATCTGTCATATAAGGGTAAAAAGGTCTACTATCAAAATGTCGAAGTGCAGTACTTAGAATACCGTTTGTGTGAAATCATGGTTCCAAGGTTGCAGAATGCCGAAAGTAAGTCTTGCAAACCATAATAACAAAAATAAAGCTGCATTCATCAACATGCGGTCAGCATTGTGGTTGAGATTGCGGTTACAGTGGGGAGTGGGGAATTTACCTTTTTCCTCACTGTAGTGTGATATTAGAGTTGGTGTATATAATTTGCAGGGGGTGTGGGGGTACAGGGGAGCTTGCTCCCTGCAAAAACAAAGAAGGACTCCCCAGCATGTTGAATGTTGAACATAGTGTGTCTTCTATTCCTCATTTCTTATAACACAGTATTTTCATTTTCAACATTTTGGTTGGCTGTGTGACTAAACACATAACTGCACTTCAACGTTTTGATAATAAACCAGGTGACAGCAGTAGCACTGATAGTTGCATTACAAATTTGAAATTCTTCAGCTTGTTTTAATACCAGCGATGATGACCATGACTATGGGAACAATACGTAGATTTGTGCATGATATGTGGAGAAATGTCTGATACAGAGAATGAGATGACCATGCACTACGTGGCATAGCCCACAGGTAATATTGCATGCACCATGTACTACGAGCTCACATAGTGAATGTAATGGGCTATAGTTGTGGACTACATGCCAACACTTCACATGTGCTCTATCTATCTATCTAGCTATATCTGTGTATTTGTGTATGTATATGGGTCTACCTCAGTTTATTGAATTATCATATAACTGAAACTGAGAACAATGAGAAAACAAGTATGAAATCATACAGCAACAAAAGTTTACAATACAGAAATTCATGACACAAAAAAACAGCTGTGTATGTTACATACCCCTCCTGAGACACCCTACACACTCTTGTGAAGACAGACATAACAACACCTTCATTTTTTTCCTCAAAAGCATTATTAAGTGAAACGTCCTTAGTGTATACTGCATAACTTCCCATTAATTATAGTGTACTTTAAAGGAAGAGATATCTATTTATACTAAAATTTCTATTTTCATATATTCAAAACTGTTGACATAGCTTTAATAAATTCCATGACATCATCTATCCATTTGAAACACACTATTTCAACACAAAAATCTACCTTTTTTACATTTTTACAGGAGGGGCACCCCCCATACCCCCTCACACCCCCTTACAAATGATATATACCTACTCCAAGATCACATCAGATTGGGGAAAAGGACAAATGTCCTGATCCTCGTTGTACTGCAATCTCCATTCAGAAGCTCTGATTGATGTGTAACATCCGCAGCTGATAATTGTTTTGAGAAAAAAATGAAGGTGTTGTTCTGTTTATCTTCACAAGAGTGTGTAGAGTGTAGAGACTGATGTGTAACATCTGCAGATGGTTTTTAGGTGTTATAAATTTTGATATTGTAAACTTTTGTTGTGTTATAAATTTCGGTATTGTAAACTTTTGTTGCTGTGCGATTTTGGTCTTGTTGTTTTTAGTTTTGGTTATATGATAATTCATTAAACAGAAGTAGACCCACATACACACACACACACACACACACACACACACACACACACACACACACACACACACACACACACACACACACACACACACACATATATATATATATATATATATATATATATATATACACACACACACACACACACACACACACACACACACATACATACATACATACACAAGTGTGCGTGTGTGTGTGTGTGTGTGTGTGTGTGTGTGTGTGTCTGTGTGTGTGTGTGTGTGTGCGTGTGTGTGTGTGTGTGTGTGTGTGTGTGTGTGTGTGTGTGTAAAATTTGGAGCAGCCAATAAACAAACATGCTTTGGAGATTGGGACAAAACTAGACTATGTATATAAAACCTGAGCAGACGCATGAAGAACTTGCAAACTCCATATAGACATTGGGAAGAGGTCAAAGATGAACCCTAACCTATGAGGGAACAACCTTTGCTGTAGCACAACTACACTACCGAGGTTGTGTAATAGACACAAAAGCTTTCTAATAGGAATGTGATAAACGAGTATAGAAATTCTGTACCAGCATTTTCCGAGATGTAGAGCTGAAAGGCAGACTTAATGGATATGTTGGTCGTATCTACTGCTAAAGAATTTATGGATTAATAAAGATGACTGGATAACAATAAACATAAAAATGTAGTGCAAGCACACTACCACATGGTGGCACTACAGTCAGAATGCTCAAGTTGTCTTTCACTACTTCAAGGATTTTAAAATAGTGTATAATGAATTTGTGTCCAAGCATCACTGCTCTAAGCCATGTCATAGCAGAGTGATCATAAAGAGACATGGAAAGCCCTGCATTCTGAATGCCTTATTGTTTCGTTATTCATATGTGAAGGCTTTGATGTACTATGACTGTATTAGTGTCTAAACAGTATAAGGCCACTTCAATGAACAGCTTCTGTAGTAGTGTGCATCCTCTGACTGGTTTATTTATTAATATTTACAGTGTTTTTGTCTTCCGACAAGTTAAGTAATCTTTCAGATTCTTGTCATCGCTAAATTGTCTGTTTTTCTTTTCTTTTTGTTTTTGTTTTCCTATTAAGCATTTAATAAAAATAGGACTCATCATTTTGCAGCTGGACATTCCTTATTAACAAACGTAAATAAGTTCTGGCATTTTCCTTACTTAATAATATTGCTATTTATATAGATATTACATCATTTAACTTTAGGTTTCATCTCAGTTTTGGTCACTTACTCTTATTTCTGCTCAGAAGGCTATGGTAGCAGTTGTACGACGAGTGACAATCATCTGCAGGGTGTCAGTGCTTCTAACTGGGGAGAAAAAGAATTATCTGAAGGACTAATATGGCATAAGTGGCCCCATAACCAATACTGATTATCAGAGAAATGTCACTGACAAACAGAACATTTAAAAATGCATCAGTGTGTTATCCAAATAATATCTACTTATAATATCACTATATACCCTGAGTTACTGTGAAAAAGGAAATAATTAAGATATTTCTAGCATGAGCTGATTTAAAAAATACTCTATTACTTCTCAGCTACTAATGCAGTGAATGCATTCAATAACCGAGAAATGGGTCTGTGCTCAGGAAATCAATATATCCAGTCCCTAATGGGAACCTTCCTTAGGGAACATCTGTACTGCTTGCTTGTTAGATCCAGATAACAGAAAGGCAGAAATACCACATGGCAGTCATAAACAGTGCATAACTTAAAGTAAAACCCTGAAGAGACTCATTAGGTCACCACGACACAGAAGCTGAATGAAAAAAATAAAACATCTATGCATGCTAAAGGAATTATGTAATGCACAATTAACTGTGGTGGGAGTTCAAGGTTAGTGATAATTATATGAGTGCCACATGTGATGAAGGCATCAGAAATCATTAGTCTGGATTTAAGTAGTGCTTTCTTACTGGTGCAGAGCAGCCCTTCATCAAATATTGTTAAAGTTTAGACCCAGAGTAGTGTGGATATTCTGCTTTACACAAATGCTGAATCAAATCATTACAAAACACTTTGAAAAGGTATTGTTAATGTGCTTGCAGGTTTAATAGTCCAAGACAAAGTAAACTATTACCCTCTCATCAGATACATATTACCTTTGACACGTTTTGCAAATAAATTACACAATTCTCTGCACAATTATAGTACTCCTCACTCATGGAATATATGCCCAAAAATCCCATTAAGGATTTATTGTTTCATATTTAAATTTTTGTTCACATTATAACTGATAACACTGACAAACAAATGTGAGCAATGTATTATGTTATTTGTCCATATATATCATATATAAAATCAGTAGCTATGAGCTAAGTCAGTGACTTTCAGCTGTAATGTAAGGAAAACATTTGTGTGTATGCATTAGACAAGTACATAAGTTTATCATGATAATGTGATTAGTGTGAGCGACATAATACTTTTTAAAAGGCCAGCCCTTAGCATTATGGAGTTCTGACTATCATTGAGAATGCAGCATACACACGCTCTCCCTTTTATCTTCTTCTCAACTCTTTCTTATCTTGCATTTAAGATTGGAATAGTGATTACAATTAGATAAGCTACTAAACCTAATGAGTTCTATAATTCCACATTACCATCTGGGAAGAATTACTATAGATAGAGATTATTGTGTTTGGAGTAACTCCACTGCTCTCCAATATATTATCTCAATCTAAAATCTAAAAGCTAATGGCATCCAGGGTATGGTGTCACAAGTCACATCAATGGAATTAAAAATATTAACGTATATAAAAAATATATATTAAAAAAAGCACATGGATAATTCACTGGTACAGCATGGCCACAAAAATATGCAGTTAACATGGTGCTGCATGCACACACACAGACACACACACACACACACACACACACACACACACACACACACACACACACAGACACACACACACACACACACACACACACACACACACACACACACACACACACACACACACACACACACACACACACACACGCGCATTAATAAGAAAAACATCTATCTACAGATAGTCCCCCCCAGCTACTTCTGGACTAATGAAAATGACTGTATCATAAGCTAATCTGGCTGAATATTTAGAACATATTACACACAGATGTAAGTGCAGAAACAATGTACAAGTCTGTAAATTGCAAGTGCCAATGTAACAATTCTTCGTTTGCTTCTTCCTCTGCTTTTTAATTTTTTCCTTTCTTGCTGTTCTTTGTAGATTGCCTTATAACCCAAGTAACCAAATGCATAGTTCTCAACTTCTAGGACTGCTAGAATGGGACTTCATGACTTCTGAAAAGCTGTTGGAGATGTCTTCAATTCAAAGGACATTGTGATGAACTCATATAACCCAAAGGGGGTCAAAACAGATAGAGCTGCACCTAGGTTCTCTGACACCAGGGACTGTCATCAGACTGGCACTTCCCTCAACCCCAGTGGGTGACCAAAAAAAAAAACTTATACAAGCTCCTTGCTAAAGTTACAAAAATGAACTAACACATTTATCTACTAAATGTATTAATTTAAGAAGGTGCAATATCACTTTTTTCTTCTTAAATGAATGGTAGTGCTTTACTCATGGCCTTCACTGGCAAATGTTGATCATGCCTCCTGACAGCTTATACCCAGTGCAGTCACCCCTTTACTCTACTCTATTAATGGCTCTGACAAAAGCTGAACTCTCCCTCACTGCAAGAGACATGGATATCTCTCAGTAGTATTTGGTCAGGTCAGTAGTACTTAGACAGTTAGCCCTATTCAACTGCTTTATGGCTTCATCTGTCCTGGGCATGAGGTAAACATTTGATTCTGTGTGATTTTTAATTTCTTATAGCGTACACAAAACCTTGTAATGCCATCTTTTTTTGGCAATAGCACCAATTGTGTAGCCTAGGGATTGCTGGATTCATGGATTATCCCCAGATGTAGCATTTCCTGCAGTTCTTTTTTCAGAGTTTTCTTATCCCACTGAGATACCCTGGAATGGCTTTGTTTGATGGAATATTCCTCTGTCCATGTGGTACTTCATTAGATAAAGCTACATCTTGGCTTAGGAAGTAAACATGCCATCAAGCTCCAGTAGCACTGACCAGATCTAGTGAACCTGGATAGGGGATAACTGCTGTGAAAGGGCTACATCATCCTCCGAGGTGTCAGACCAAGCTTCACAGAGAAGACCTACCGCAGAATCCCCCTTTGGTCCCTCTTGTAATGAACACCAGACACTCAGAATCTCTGGCTAACATGGTAGGGAATTTTCTTATTAATGGTAGAGTTTGTGCTTTTGCCTCCTGACTGGCAAATCTGTCATGTAGCTAATGTCACTTACCTTTAGTGAACATACCTTCCCATGCTGCCTACAGTTTAATGTGTTGAACAGGAATAAGAGTCATCACTTTTTTCCCAACCAAATACTTTCTGGCCCTGGACGTCTGGTCATACAACATCTATTATTATTATTGCTGTTGTGGTTGTTTTGGCAGTTCTTGTGCCATTCCCATGAATTCTCTAAGTTGATCCTAAAATGCGAGATGTATTCTACAACACATTCCTTGCGGGAATGACAGCCACCCTCCCACATATCAAAAATTTAATTCAGGAGCCCACTCACTCTGACAATACAGGAACTCAATGGGTGAAAATCCTGTGGATTCCTGGGACACCTCTCTGCATACAAAGAATGGAAATTTAGACCAATAACTTAACCTGCAGCAGTAGCAATTTCTTTTGGATTTTCCTAGTTAGGGGTCACCACAGCAAATCACCAGTCCACAGATTGATTAACAGTGCTGTTTCTACAGTGTTGAGTTGCCAGCCCAACACCCAGCCTTCACAGAAGGCACACACATACACCCATGCACCTACCAGAATGTCCTTAAAACTGACTTGACTGTAGGGAGGACATACAGACTCCACACAGAAGAAGCTCCATCCAAGAATCAAACCAGAGAACCTCATACTATAGAGGCAGTAATACTAACCACTGCACCACCACAGACAACTACTCACCATAATATACAACTTATATACCAGAATTGATGCAGACCAAGGTTATAGTGATTTAGAAAAAAATAATAATTATGGCAATAGAACAAAAAGGTAGCAAAAGAAAGACACATGAAGCAAAGCATCATCTGTTGCTAAACAAAGCCATAATAGAAAGTTGTAGAAGGGGAAGAATCTAAGTGTGGCATGGATACAAAAAGCATTTGACAGCATCCCACATTAATTGATAACAGAATGTTTACAGATGTATAAGATACACCCATGCTGATCAATTACATTGCAGTGACTATGAAACAGTGGGAAAACACTTTGCAACTAAGCCAAGACAAAGGGCAAATTATTATCTCAGGGATAACAATTCAAATGGGGATATTCCAGGTTACCAATGAGCACTTGTTCAGGTCAGTAGTACTTAGATAACAAACATTTGATTCTGTGTGACTTTTAATTTCCTATAGTCTACACAAAACCTGGTAATGCTTTTTTTTTGGCAATAGCATCAATTGTGCAGCCTTGGAATTGCTGGATTCGTGGATAAACCCCAGATCTAGCATTTCCTGCAGTTTTTATTTATTTATTTTTATTTTATTTTATTTTACATTTGTTAACTGGGGGTGTCTGACTGAGCCGAAAAGGCCCTTTTTCAGCAGAGGCCCGGGGAGAAAATCTCCACAAAGAAAAATTACAGATGCATTTAGTTATTTAGACATGATCAGTATACACACAAATTAAAAATACATGAAGTTGTTTAAGAATCCACTGAACAACACTTTATTGGATTAAGCGCTTTTAGATTTAGATCTGTACTAGGCTAATTGCCCTTGTGAGCCATTTTAAGCCTAGCCAATTATCCCTTGTGAGATTCAAACCCTGCACTTTGTGTTTGTAAGGCAAACACCTTAACCATTAGACCACCCTACCACCCCTTTCTTCAGGCATTTACCACTAGACTTCCTCAGAATCAAATAAAACCATATGAATTGACTGTTTAAATATATATCCACTTATGACACCATGAAGGAAGTTAAAATTGACAAAAAACTCATCATAGCATGTCTCTGGTATAATACCAGAAATGTGCTATGATGTGCATTTCAGAGTAAAGTGGGAATGGAAATCAAACAGAAGTAGACAAAAATCAGACAGCAACTGAGTGTGCCTAAAACCAAAATTAAGTGTACATGGAACAGGATTAGAAAATAAATAGCTTATTCCGAGAGATACCAAGGATCTTTCAACAGATGTGACAGATTCTTGCTGCTACTCACTATTCCCCTCTGAAATAGCTACATCACTAATTTTGATTGGAGGTGTGGGCTCATGCTGGTTCTTCCACTTGCTACTGTCCTCATGCATTTGGCTCCATGCCTGGCTGCATATGACCATATGTGCGCAAGGTAGTGCATGACCAAAATCATTTCTTATTAAAACATCTGCAGGGACATCAATTATCACTTTTCCTGCTCATTTCCTTGCCCTCACTCCCTGTTCAAATAAACCCTGGCCAGTGGTGTCTCAAAATATGTCTGTCCTGATGAACTAACTGGACTGAACTGCCTGAGCAAATATTGCTTTTCATGACTGCTGGCTATCCCTCTTGGCAACAATCTCTTTCCCCTCCACCAGACAGGGTATAGACCTTAGCGGGAGTTTGGTACAGCTGTTGTCTCCCGATAATTCACCACTGCTGTACTGCTATCCCTGCTTGCTTTTGCCTATGGCTTTCATTCCCCTCCTTGCCTCTGTTTACATTGTTACTGTACCTGCCCAGCTTGGTACCCTGAAAATATTTATCATAATACCCAGGCATGTACTATTACTGGTGGCTTCCCATTTACTTGTACAACCTGCTCTGATGAATTAGGCTGCCCTAAGGGCCCCCCTTTGCTCCTTTGTAATACTAGGCACAACTTCTTGTGAAGTTGTGACCAACTAGCTATATGCCTCCCTTCTTCCCATCACTTCAGCACTGACACACTACCAATCTGCCAGCCAGATTCTCAAATTCCTCAGCAGAGTACTGAGTGACTACTCCTTTAAAATCCCTGGTAGCCATTCAGACATAATGACTTGACATCCGCTTACCATTGTATGAGTTAACTGCTTGTTATTTCAATATTATCACTTTATCAGTTCTATGTCTTTCTTCTATGGCTTCTGAATTTTATTCTGTGTAGCTTGAGAATCAGCTTAAAACATTCATGCAAACATATAATTTTTGTCATAAATCATACAATCTACAGCAGAAATTTTTGATACAGCATGCATTATGTTACACATGAGCAGAGGAGATAACAATCTCATCCATTGCCCCCTTTTACTTTGGTAGTGATTATACACTATTTCAAACGCATCAATGAGACTATTATAGTATCTACCCTGTTTTTGCTGCACAGATAATTTGGAACTGACCTAGGGTTTAGCTTCAACCCCTCTGCACTGAGAAACTGTCAGTTTCTTATTTCCATGTAGTTTCTCTCTCTCTCTCCCTCTCTCACGTTTCCACATTATTCTTCCTCTCATCAGATTTGAACTCCAGGGGTTTCATCTCCAGCCAAAGGCTCTTTAATTCCTATTAGATTTTGAGGTCTTATAGGATGGGGTAAATTCTCCGTTTTCTGCATGTGGCACACAGCACCTGCCAGTCTGTCTCCAAGTTTAGTGGACTGCATTGCAACAAAGCTATCGTTATGTCCTCCATGAACGCACTGGTATGTGAAATACCCTTAGTTAACTATGACACTGACGTTTTGGGACATCCTTTAGAGTTTGATTCTGCTTGTTTGCTAAACTCTTCTAATTAAAAATAATATAAAATAACTATCGCAGTCTATACCTCTGTATATGTCCATTGCATCTACAATAGTAGTCACCTCTTTGGTGACAAAATTGCTATGCAGGCTAAATAAGCCCAATTTCAACTTTCAGTTTGTCTTTTACCTAAACTTTAGTCTGATAGCCAACTTGGGTATGGTCTCTTGAATCATACCACTGGTACAAAACAGATTAACCCCTTTAATGGCTGAGCATTTTCAGAAGGTCTGTTGCGGGAATATTAGCTGAGGCCAAACTTTTCAAAAATGGTGTAACATTTCCTCATAAAATTTTCATGGAATGCCCTGACATAATTATCTAAAAAAATGCAACTGAACTGATTTATCCCCTTGTAAGCAGAGGAACAGCTGCATCTTGAAATTTAATGAAAGAAAATCAATTTTAGTATCATTTCTATGCCTAAATATATGCAAACACCACTTCTATGATGAAAGTCATACAATGTTATCATCTAAAATAACACTAAGATTATTTGTTTGTATTTTTGATATCGTATGTTTATATTACTTTAAAGATAAATGATGCTCTCTGATAATTTATAAGGGTCATTCTGGCCTAATTGCTCAAGATATCCTATGACATTTTCAGGAAAAGACCCCTTAATAATAGCACTTTCATTTGTTTTTCCATAACATAACAGGTTTTGAACAAACACAACAGGATTTCAAATACGGCCATGCCTACCACAGCAGGAAACAGCTGTAGTTTGCTATGACAGAAAATAATTCTTTTCCCTAGAAAAATAATATTATTTTATCTATTATCTCTTACAAAAAAGAAGTAACATGTTTCAGATAAATGCTAACCTTGTCAGTTTGAAACAAATCCATAATATATCTTCTTTTTCTTCTTATTTATGAAATGATTAGTAAAAAGAGAGCAGTCACGTGGCTATCCAAGACAATTGGCAGTTCAAAAGCAGTAATGTGCCATTTCTCTGTGACTGTAAGAGGTATTATAGCAAAGTTTTCAAAATAATATATCATGACCTTCAGGTACAAAATGTGCTTGGTTGGTGGTTGTAGCAGTAAAGACATACACACATTTCTTGTAGTTTGTTGTATATGAATGTTTAACTGGGGGTGGGGTAGTGAGGTTCACCAGCCCAGTGACAATAAACTGTATTATGGAGAAATAAAACAGAGTTTTGTATCTTATTTAACGTATCTGCCTACCTTGACCTGGCCAAGGCATTTGGCAAAATACCCCACTCAGGCATTTTTGACAACTCAGGAGGTTAGGAACAAACCCGTATGTCACCTGATGGATAGCCAACTGGCTCACAGACAGGACCCAGAAAGTTAGAATTGGGGAGTTCACCTCTACAAAGAGGCCAGTCACAAGTAGAGTCCCTCAGGGTTCAGTCTTTGGACCACTCCTTTTTGGCATTTACTTCTCCGAAGTCAAGACCAATGTTAGTGGTCTCTGGCTGACTAAATTTGCAGATGATTGCAAATTTGAAGCTGTCATTGAATCTCACACTGACACAAATATTCTCCAGGAGGGCTAACACAGACAAACAACTGGTGTCAGAGTTATGGACTAAAACTAAATGCCAAGAAATGGATAATAGTATTCTTTGGGAAGTCATCCATCCCTGGTAACTATCATATTGACAACACACCAGTTGTTTGTCTGTGTTAGTTTACCCAGTAGTCAGGTACTTAAGGGATGCACATAGATAGTAATCCAGCCTTTGATCATCACATCCACAGTGGTGAGGAAATAATTCTATGTTGTGTAAGTTATAAACAAAGGTAAGGCATCTAAGTTCAAGGAAGTCATTGTTCAACTGTATTTGGCATTCATCAGACCTATCATTGAGTACAATGCCTCCTTTGGTATGTACCTAACCAGGCATATCCAACAACTGGAACATCCACAGAGGTTCCTCACTGAAGAATACAGGGCATAAGTAATATGTCCTATGCAGACCGCCTCAAGGCCCTATCCCTGTATTCTATCTCCTACAGGCTTTTGAGGGGAGATCTATGCCTGGCATATAGGGCATTGTCAGACCCCAGTCTGATGGACCTCCTGAGTATCCACAAAACAAACAGTACCAGAATTACCCATTCTAATGACTTAAACCTTGCCTGTGATATAAATAAGGTCTGCTGGAGAGATAAGTATGTATCCCAGAGACTACCTCGCCTATGGAACAGGCTCCCCATCCATGTGAAGCAGAGTTCGTCCCTAATCCAATTTGAGTGAAACTTGGATAATTGGATGGGAAACCATAAATGCATCCCTGGTTTGGAACCTATGTCTCTGAGGTAAACCGGTAACCTATAAATGGTTCATGTTCCAGGCCCATGCTTACACTTATCAAGAGTATCAGAACTTGTCAGAGATTTGGGATGCATGGCTAGGCTTAAAAAGGCTCTTGCGGTCATTAACGAAAACCACAAGACGGCTTACTGTGGCCGAGGCGCTAGAGAGAGAACAAACTTTTTTGTCTGTTTCATCAAGAGAGCTAATAAATCTACTTAATTTTACTGGTCTTGTGGTTTTCGTTCATCTGCCTTTCATCTTGCGGTCATTAGCCTAGTAAGCACATATGAACCTATGTATTGACAGCTCTGTATAGATTTATTTCAGGCCATTACTGTACTCAGTGTTTTGAGCAGATGTTCACTACACAACAAGAAATGAAAACTGAGTATAATTCAAAAATGTCAGAGTAGACAGTTAAAGCATATGAACTAAAGCCAACAGGGAGTGTCATTGAAAGGTTATATGTCTATCCCTATTTGAGATATCATTATAAAACTTTTAGGGTATTGAGTTACGAAACACACCTAAGACTACATCTGTAACCTCAGAGCATCCATCGCAGCACACCTCTAAATTTGTCCTTCAGAGCTTAGGCAATTTGAATGCATAACATTATAGCAATGGAGTAGTAAATCTGAAAAAATATATTTATATATATATATATATATATATATATATATATATATATATATATATATATATATATATAGATATATACTTTTTTGTGTGAAAAACAGTTTTACTTTTGATGTGTTAACAACTCTATGCAGAAGTATTATTTTTGGCCATCAGTATACACGGTGTACTGAGCAGGACTTCTCCGCATCACTCAAATTGAAAGCTGAGAAGAATACAAAACATCAGGCTATGGAAGTAAAGGTACACTGAGGGATGTCTTTGAAAGGCTATATCTCTGGCAACCTTTGACATTTTATTGAGAAATGTGTAGGTAATAACAACAGGGTACATGGCCATAAAATATGCATATGAGTGGAATTCTGGCTTCAGAGCTTCCATTGTAGTACACCTCTGAACTTAACTTCACAGCTGTAGCCACTTGAAAGGATGGCATTGCAGCCATATATAATTCCAGTGAAATATAGGTTCAGGAGTTGTTTTTTTTCTGCACTATTGACCCTAGAGGCTGTTTTGAAGCCCAGCCATATGTTCACATCATTTTTTTTTTCCTTTGTAATTTTGATATCAGATAACCAAGAGCAGGTGTACTACTCTAGGGATGAGTTTGCAATTTCCCATCCATTTGTCCAGATTACATTTGAATAGAGTAACAGATGTACTTTGCCTTCTATGGTAAGAAAGATGATTCTAAAGAAGTGGAGTTCTCTGTGATGCATAACTGTTTATGAGGTCTCCTCTCAGTAGATTGTATGTATGGTGCCTAGAATAGGGACAAGGTCTTGAGATGATCACTGTAGTCCTTAAGATTTAAGCCCTCAATCTTCTGGAAAAGAAAATACTCTGGGCATTCAGGTTGTGTAAATTGTTTGGATAGGTATGTGCCAAAGGGAGCATTATATTCAATGATCAGCCTAATAAGTACCAAATACAGTGTAATGATCATGTCCTTGGACATGGGCACCATACTCTTTCTAATAAGCTGTGTAACAGCAAAGGGCTATCTTATAATAGTGGATACATGATGACTGAAGGACTTTTCACTGTCTGCATAGGTTCTCAGGTCTCTAACTACTGGACTGATTTTCAGGGGTGTGTTTTCAATGTGATAGATACAGTAGATATTGTGCTCGCTGAGAAATACTATTACACATTTGTTGGCATTTAATTTTAGTCCATGGTTTTGATACCATCTATTTGTTTGGGAAAGGCCTTTTTATAGGATCTTGGTGTCCTTTGGAGAGTTAACAATTGCAACTACTTTACAGTCATCAGCACACTTGGTCAGCCATACACCTTTAACATTGACTTTGACTTCAGAAAAGTAAATGCCAAGGGAAATGCCACAAGGACAGATCTTGGGATGCATTGCTAGTGACAGAGCTATTGGCCATGACAGAACCATCCACCCTAATTTCCTGAGCTCTGTTTGTGAGACAATTTGCTATCCATTGAGTTACATAGGGATTGATATTTACCTGTGAGAGTTTATTAGCAATACCTTAGTATGGAATGGTATTAAACACCTTAGCAAGATCTAGATATGTGGTGTGTATTGATTTTCTCTCATCCACTGCTTCAGTGTCCTTTTCAAAGAAATCAACTCAGATGAGTAGGCAGGATCTGATTTTGACAAAAGTGAACTGGCCTGGGTTAAAGGTTTGGAGGTTACCTATATATTTTGTTTAATAACTCCACAGTACTCCTTTTCATAGTCTTGCAGATATGGTTCATCAGAATTATGGTTCTGAAATTTTCTGGGTTAGTTGAAACTTCACCCTTATGCAGAGTGATGACAATCACTGTCCTCCTTTTGTCTGTTTAGAGGCTGATTTTGAATAATTACTGTAGGGGGTTGACAAATCCTGTTTCAGGCTAGCCAGAAGGCATCCAGGAACATTATCTGTCTGTAGTGTAGCAGTGCTCCTGGCCTTGAATAGTGTCTTGCAGACTTGTTCTTAGGAGATTTGGAGGGTATGCATGTATATATGTGATTTGTGAATTTTGTGGGAGGTAGAAGGAGATGAAGTTGGAGTTAAATTTATCTGCTAGCTGATAGGATACACTCTGGGTTTGAGGAGTTGGTATTGTTTACTACTACTGTGTTGCAGTACTGGATATTGTTTCTGAGGTTTCTAACACAGGCATATAAGTCTCTGTGGTTATCTTTCACTTAGATGGCTATTCTTTCATCATATCTGGCTTTGGGATATTTTATCCGAGTCCGGAGTTCCTTATTATTTTAGCAAGAGTGTTTTTGGATTCTTGGATTTATGTCTGAATGCAATTATTATTACTTTTTGTTGCTATTACAGAGCCTGCTATATTAGGGGTTTCACCATAGGGCTTCATTATTGAATTTGGCATTGCCTTTATTTCTGAGTGGGTAACATATATCTATATATCTATTTGCATGTGCACAGAATTTGGCAATAAAGGATTGTCCATAAGCAATGAGGATGTCAAGGTGGTGGGGGCTTTAGAATTTTGCCAGGCCATCACATCAGTTTTAATAAACTGGCCTTACCATGTTCTCTGACTACTGAGGTATTAGAGGATGCTTCAGGCTTCA
This sequence comes from Protopterus annectens, assembly GCF_019279795.1. Taxonomy (NCBI): domain Eukaryota; kingdom Metazoa; phylum Chordata; order Ceratodontiformes; family Protopteridae; genus Protopterus; species Protopterus annectens. The sequence goes on along the minus strand of NC_056725.1, from coordinate 1,983,881,731 downwards.
GCCTTACTGTGAATAGGTTCATACGTTCATAGGTATGTTCTAGGCTAATGGCCCTGGAGCCTTTACAAGCCTAGCCCATAGAAGTGCCCTGGCATAGTGCTACCTGATGTTAGTTCCCAGTAGCTTTATCAAGTAGAGTCACTGGAGTGATCCCCGGAGTGAACTTTTTATTTCCCATCCACACATCAAGATTTCTCTTGAAGAGGGTCAGTGAGGTGCTCTGCTTGACATGTATGGGAAATCTGTTCCATAGCACGGGCAGTCTCTGGGTTATGAACCTGTCCTTCCAGCATATTCTGTTAATTGTGGTAATGAGGCTGAGATCTCTGGAGCATGTGATGCAGCGGGATTGGGCTTGCTTTAGATGTAGCATTAATAACAGAGCTGGGTCAGACATGGCTTTGTAAGTCAAGTAGAGATCACTTCTTAGTAGACGATATGAGACAGAGAATGGCTGGAGTTTTTTGAGTCTGTCCATGTAGGACATGTGTTTAAGACCTAGGATCCTCTTTGTGAGGTACTTTTGTGGCCTTTCCAGTTGTTGCATGTGTCTAGTAAGGTACATGCCAAATGGGGCATTATACTCGATGATTGGCCTAATGAGGGAAGAGTAGAGAGAGATGATGACCTCTTTCTTCCTGGATGCAAAACCCTTGGTAATGAGATGTGCCATATAGAAGGACTTATTGACCACAGTGGCAATGTTGTGGTCAAAGGAGAGGTTGCTATTAACCTGTGTCCCCAGATCTCTTATAACATCTTCTGTGTTCACTGGGCTCCCATTGATGTGGTAATTAGTGGGAACTGAGTTTTTTCCAAAGGGGATGATGACGCATTTTTTGGCATTAAGCTTAAGGTTTCAACACCAGTCATTGGTCTCAGTGAGACCTTTCTGTAGGATGTCTGCATCACTTGGGGAGTTAATAATGGCTCCCAACTTGCAGTCGTCTGCGAACTTGGTCAGCCAGAGTCCCTCCATGTTGGCCTGGATGTCTGAGAAGTAGATGCCAAACAGGAGAGGACCCAGGACCGATCGCTGTGGGACTCCACTCATGATGGGTCGGCAGTCTGACTTGGAGTCTGCTCCTTTCACACTGTGTGTTCTGTCAACCAGTTTGCAACCCACCTAGTGATATAGGGGTTGATGCCTAGCTTGGTGAGTTTATCAATAATTCCTGAGTAGGGAATGGTATAAAAGGCCTTGGCCAGATCGAGGTAGGCTGTATGAACTGCCTTGCCCTCATCCACAGCTCTGGTCACTGACTCAAAGAAGTCAACCAGGTTGAGCAGGCATGATCTACCTTTCACAAAGCCAAATTGCATGTGATCTAGAGTTTGGAGATTCCCTATATCCTTGTTAATTAGGTCCAGGGTGATGCATTCCATAGCCTTACATATCAGACTCATCAGGCTAATGGGGCGATTATTCCCAGGGTCTGTAGTCGCTCCCTGTTTATGGAGAGGGATGACTGTAGCAGTGCACCATTCAGTAGGGATAAAGACTGAGGTGAGGCTGTAATTGAACAGGGCACACAGATGTGGTGCCAGTTCACATTCTAGTTAATGTAGAACACATCCAGGGATATTGTCGGGTCCCATGGAAGCTGTATTCTTGGCCTTGGACAATGCAGCTTTAACCTGTGTTGCAGTAATCCTGGGTGCCTGGCATTCCTCTGGTATTGTAATTGGTCCTTTATGGGGAGGGGGAGTAAAGTTGGCACTGAATCTGTTGGTCAGAATGTTGGCAATATCTGTTGGCTCAGTATAGGAGGTAACATTGAGCAGTAACTCAGAGAAAACCTGGGTATTGCCGTGGAGATTCTCAATATAACTATAGAAGGCTTTGTGGTTGCTTTTAGTGTCTGCTGCAATTCTACCTTCATAGCTGGCTTTAGAGGTTTTGATGAGGGATCTCAACTTTTTGTTGAGGCTAATAAGGGAGTTTTTTCCTGTCTTGGGACTTCACCTTTTTCTGCAACAGTTTCTTCCTTCTCTTGTAGAGTTTATTAATGGCAGGGGAGCACCAAATTGGCTTCCTTTTTTGGAGGAAAGTGTTTTGGTTCTGTTGGGTATGGCTAGTTCCATGCATTTATGTACATGTTCGTACAGTGCATTGGTTTACGATTCAGCAGTTATGCATCTATTTTTCATTGACATGGTTCCCATGAAGTTAGCCACCTCTGTTTTTAGGAGCTCAAAGTCAGCTTTGGAGAAGTTTTTCATGATGATTACCTTTGTGTGGGTGTGGGTGAGATGTGAATTTCCATGGTGATTAGTTTGTGGTCGGATCTAACCAGGGAGGAACTGACTATTGGTATAGAGCAATGGTTCCCTACATTAGTAATAACCAGGTCAAGGATGTTGCTTCCTCTTGTGGGGGTAAGAATGGCTGGTCCAGGGCATTGGAACTGATGAATTCCAGGAAGCACTGGGCCAGTATATTGGTGTATGAGTAGTTTTCTCAACTGATGGAGGGGTAGTTGAAGTCACCTAGTATGAGAGTTTGGGGTTGGACCCTAATAGTTTCCAGGGTGCTTAGAAATGTGGAGTGAGAGTCTTGGGACATAGATAGAGATGTATGACAAGCTACAACCTGAGTTGCCATCTTACCCAATGTTAGTTGTACATGAAGTATCTCAGATGCATTATGCTGGGCTACTAGTCTGGAGGTATGGATATCCTTTATGAATATGGAGATACCACTGCCTTTGGAGCTTTGGTCCATGTTCTGAGGCCGAAAGCTGTGGAATGAGTTATAGCCTGGTAGTGCAGGGGTGCTTGTAGTCTAATTTGACCAGGGAGGAGAAATCAACTGATGAAGAGCAGAGGTGCCTCATATTGGTAAGGTGCAAGTCCAAGATTTTACCTCCCCAGGTTGGGGCGCAGACTAACTGTTCCAGAAAATTTGTAATGATGAAGTCTAGAAATATCTGTCCCTACACATTTGACAGTGTGTAAGTCTTCTAGTATATGGAGGAAGAGTTAAAGTCTTCCATGAGAATGGAGTTTAGTTTAATACATAGGGACTCGATTGTTTGATAACATCAGATTGTCACTATTTATTAAAAAAAAAATCATCATATCAATTAGTAAAGAAGTAATTGGATATCCAGTCACAAGCCTTTAAGTGAATAAATTAAAAAATACCTTTCTTAAGAAAGAATGAGTTTGACAGTATAACAGTTGAACATGCAGAGAAATATGAAATTCCACAGAGGATACAGTTAAATAATCCCTTTGAGCAAATATATTACAGGATACAGTTAAATAATCCTTTTGAGCAAACATATTACAGGAAAGAAAAAATAGTATGTTGATAGCTAAACATTTTCTGGTTTATTCCTGAAATGAAATAATTACTCAGTTACAAGATAATCTGGTTGAAATTTCTGAACATATTACAAGCAGAGACAAATGCAGAAACAGTTCACAATTCTGTATATCATGAGCATCAGAATAGCTCCCTTTCTCTATTTATCTTATTTTCTCGTTTCTTCTTAGCATTCATTCAGCTATTTGGTGTTCATGTTATCTTATAGAAACTACACATTCAGTTATACAGAGTTTCACATTTACCTGCTATGTGTTTTTTTTTTTTTTTCTGAACCTGGCTGGTTATCTCAAAATGAGAATTTTGTATCTGCTGTTTTACAGGTCTTTAGTCTCATGACCTAGAAAAAGAGCCACACATTTTAATCAAAGGGCAGAAAAATTTAGAGTTCTTGGTTCACATATCTGCTATACATTTTGTGGCTTATTTTTTATATCTTAATACAACTTTATTCAAAACAATGTCAGCATGAAGATATACAAATATAACCATAGAATATGCTACTACTAATCATATACACAACATAAAGAACTATACTTGCCTATGCAGTGTAAGAATCCTTAAAACATGAGCCTTTTCAGTCATAGTTTCCCAACAGAACAGGGATGACCACTGTCTGTTATATGTAGCACCCAGGTGCTTCATGAGTCCATAATATCTCTGTATTTAAATTAATTCAACAAATCTGTGTTTAAGTCTATATTTATAACTTTCCAATATTGGAAAACTATTGTTGGAATATTCACAGCAACCCACCTAACAAAGCAAAATGCCTTACAGATGCATTCATGTGGATTAGCAATCCCCAACTACTAAAATGCTGAATTATTAATAAAAAATGACTAATTCCTGGACCTGCCCTTCTCCCACTCCCACCTAAACGACTCACTCTCCCCTTCCCCTCCCCTCTCAGCTCTCACACTTTACCACAACTGCTCATTTAAGGTCTTTATGATATTCTACCAACCTTGAATTTCTCTCTGATGATAACTGTTAGATAGAATATTATATTTTACATACTTAATATGTACCATGGCTGTTTAAACCCTCAGTATTTCTGTTTTATTCTAACATGTTTAGTTATAAGTTCTATTCTGTTTCTCCTGTGCATATAAACTTTTCTGTTGTTATTGTATGATGTTTTTTGTTTTGTATTTATCTGTGGAGCTTTTCTCCTCGGGCCTCCGCTGAAAAAGAGCTCTGCAGCCCAGTCGGACTAACCCGGTTAACAGATGTAAAATAAAAAATAAAATAAAAAGAGTGTCTGTGGCACTATCATATATGATAACATGATAAATCATTACCCAGACTGTTCTAACTACAGAACACTTTGATATCATGTCAAAATAATCCACACATGCTTCCTCACTGCTCCAATGTGTATCTGTAGGTTAATGACCCCACCTAAATAACCTGGCTGGAGAGTGTTGCCAAAAATACATTATTTGAAGTACTATAAATACTGAGGGTCTAGAATAAAGTAGGCAGGTCCAGTCACAACTTGCATTTTCTGCCAGTTACTTCCCACATACTCCGTTAACCTATTCCTCCCATCTCCTTTTTAAATACATCAAATTCAGATAACAGTATGTATACACTAATTTACCATGGTTGATGTATTAACTTTCCTTTGTCATTAGTAAGAGCCCTTATCATAATTTCTTCTTTTCTTTCCACCAATTTACATTCAAATAATTTATGCAATGTATTCCTTTAGCTGAATAATATAATTTCCATCTATCCCATTTGCAATGCAGCCGTGCAAACTGTAATGTTTTTTAAGTTGAGTAATATTTTCTAACAAAAAAAGTCTATATACCCAGCTTTCTCACAAGCCATTTTTGTGGTCTATCTGAATCTCATGCCCTTTCAGTCTTTCTTTAGTTTTCTGACCTTCATCTCTGGTTTGCTGACAAAATAGCTTTTTAATGAACTTTTGAACTGCTTGCATTTCTCAGACCAGTATCCATCTTATTTCCTGTATGTCGTACAGTAATGCATTAACCATTCCCTACGTTCTGTGACCTTATCCTTGGAGTTAAATAAGAGAAGATCCATCCTCCAGGATACAGTAGCTCTGCTTACCACAGTAATTATTTATTTATTGATTTTATTTTACATTTGTTGACCGGGCTGGTCTAACTGGATATATGTCCATTTTCAGCAGAGGCCCGGGGAGAAAAGCTCCAAGTGAAATATATTAAACATTAGGCATTAAAAAAATTAAACATTAAAAGCATTAAACATTAAAAAAGTTACAAATATAGCTCAGAGAAAAATAATCATATCATAATAGCATTCTTGCAGTGGCTGCAATAAGCAAAATAAGAACATCAAAGGGAATTCAAATTCGAATTGACTAGTAAGTTTTTGAAAAGGTTTGTAAGCATGATAATGAAAGTACTAGGAGCAGATAGCAAGCTAGTCAGGGTTAGAGCAGGGGCAGAGCCAGTGAGTTAGGAGGTGAGTTTTGAGTTGGGATTTAATACTGGGAAGAGAGGGGATAGCAGTGAGGTTGGAAGGAAGGGAGTTCCAGGCTTTTCCAATTGTGTTAGAGAACAAGGAGTCACCTGCTAAGTTGTTGGATTTACATGTAGATATTAGAAGTTTGTTAGAAGAGCATAGGCTTTTGAGATTACAATAAGGACTAATGAGGGTAGTGAGTATAGGGGTGCTGGTAGGTTTGTAGAGGATTTTATGGGCCAAGGAGAGCTGGTGAAATAAGATGAGATTCTGCAGCTCAAGCCATCCCAATTGTTTTAAGTTTAAGCAGCGGTGAGTTCTAAAGGTGGAGCCAGAGGCAAATCTGGCAATACTGTTGTAGGCAACAGTCAGTTTGGAGAGGTTAGTTTTGGACAGATATGTATAGATGGGGGAGGCGTAAAGGAGGGTAGAAATCAGATGGGTATGTGCAATGGAAGTTCTGGCTAGTGATGTAAGAAATTGTTTAATTTTAAACAGGGAGCCAAGTTTTCTGTTGACTAATTTTATTGTGCTGTTAATGTGAGAAAAGTATTCAAACAAAAAGAAAACAGGGCCAGCATACAAGGCACCTTGAAATTTCTTTTTGTTTGAATACTTTGCTCTTTGGGACCCTGCAGCTGCCTCACTCACAGAGGTTGTACTATTTGCTGTTAATGTGAGAGTCAAAGCATAGGTTGTTGTCTATCTGTACTCTGAGGAGCCTGGTGGAGGGGTCAGGAGATATATTGGTGCCATTACTAGAGAAGACAGAGAAGTTGAGTCTAGAGGATTTTCGGGTGGGGGAGAAAAGTAACAGTTTGTTTTTTTGGGGTTTAAGATTAGGCATCTTTTTAAGAACCATTTTTCACCATTTTGGAAAGTCTGTTGGGTGATAGAGTGCAGTTCACGGGAGATGAGGCAGAACAAATCAAAGTAGAATAATCAGCATATTGTATACAGGTAGCAGAGGACAGACTGGTATATAGATCATTGATGAAAATAGAGAACAGAAGGGGGACAAATATTGATCCTGGGGGACTCCAAGGGTAATTGGTAGGAACTTGGATAAGCTGTTTTTCCAGCGCACTGCCTGTTGTCTGTTATGAAGATATGATTTGAACCATTTTATTGCACCAAAGTCAAGAGCAAAAGTTTTAAGTAAGTTTAACAGTATCTGGTGGTTGACCATATCAAAGGCTTTGGATAGGTCAATAAAGAGAGCAGAGGTAAGTATTTTATTGTTCCGGTTTTTGTTGATGCAGTCAGTAAAGGAAAGGAGGGCTGAGGTGATGCTGCGGTAAGGCCTGAAGCCATGTTGACAGTCAGCTAGTAGGTTGTGATTTAACAGGTGTTTAAGAAGTTGTTTTTGGATGCATTTCTCCATGATTTTAGCTAAGGGGAGAGTAAGGCTATGGGACAGTAGTTTGAGAGTTCTGTAGAGATCCCTCCTTTATGCAGGGGAATGATATGTGAAATTTTCCAAAGTGAAGGAATGCAGCCTTCAACAATGGTTCTCTTAATCAGAATGGAAATGGGATAGGCTAATGGACTGGCTGCCATTTTTAGATACTGAGCTGGTAGAAGGTCAGCAGAAAGAGAGGAGGTTTTAAGTTTGTGGAGAAGAGAACAGATAAGTGAAGTGGGTACAGGTTGCAGTTGAAAAGTGGGAATAGAAGAGGAGGGGGATTGAGAGGAGATATTTGGGGCTAGCTGGTTAGCTAGAGACTGGACCGTTTCAGAGAAGAAGGTATTGAAGGCATCAGCAGTTTGTTTTGGGTTGTTTTGAGAATTATACTATGATCAGACAGCATTCCTGTCACAGGATCAACTGAAACAATTGTACCTAGACTCTAACAGTCAACTACTCCAAGTACAAAAACAGGTAAATTATTTTTTCATCTAGATGTATGACCTCCAAATATACACTAGACCCAGATGGGCCAAAGAAAACCTTAAAAACTAAGAGGTTTGGATAACCTTCTTCTCCCCTTTGGTATCCTATCAAGCACTGGGTCAAGTGCCACATAAAAATCTCTGACTGTGAAAGAAGTTGTGTTAGTTAATGACATTTTTCCTTTAGTCTTCAGGAAAGTTGTTCATGCATTGGTCCAAATCAACATTTGCTCCATAAAAACTGACCACTAATATAATAATTTCAAACAACTGCAATGCCAGCATCAACCATTAATTCATATTCTCTCTCCTTTCATCATAGGGTGTACTCCCCAAATGGTTATGGATCAATGTCAACTCTCTCCTTTTGTTCATCTTAAAATTTCATTTATCCTTTGTTGACCAGTTCAGTCCCAATAGGTTAGTAGCCTCTTTTCAGAGGGGACCCATGTTGGATCTCCCTCAGCATCTTCAAAGTTTCAAAAAAATACATTCACATTGTCATCTTTCAACTTAGTTTCTTGTAAAAGAACTATTTTAGCATTCAATGAATTAATCTTTTCCATATCTGTCTTGCTTTTGTATCATGTCCCAAACCTATGTACATTCCTGGGAAGAAACTTTATCAATACATCTGTTTGTTTACTTTACCTTTGCTGTTTTTTGTCCATAGCAGATAAGTAGAGTAGTAGTCATCTGATAACTGGTTACTGCAGCCAGCACTAACCAACTGTCCAGGAAGAGACACAAAATCAAAAAAATGAAATACAAAAATAACAGAAAAGTAAAACAATAAACAATTAAACTTATATGAACAACATCAGTATAATACAAATTACCCAAAGCACTATGAACCACAGTAACTATAATAAGAGAACAATACCTTTAGCGGACAGACATTTTATAACTATAGATCCAAGAAAAAAGGGCTAGGACTAGTGAAAATTATTTACTAATAATGAAAGCCCAATCTAACCACCCTCCCCCAATAAAAGACTATGAACCTATGAAAACTACATTGTGAATGGAAAATGTCACACGCACTTGTTTTACTAGGTATTATTAGTTATGAGTTACTGTATCAAGTCAGCCATCAGCTGACACAAGAAGTAACACAATTTAGAATAATTCATTCTCTACCATGAGGTCCATGTACTGTGTCAAGGTGTTACTCTGAAACCACCAGGAAACAAAGAACAGCCAAAATAGCAAAACGATAAATACTTACCTAAGAATGCTGTCATCTTGGCATGAGTAGGGGTTTCTCCATGTCTTGGTCTACATCACCACTCTGCATTTCCACTCTGTGTGAAATCCCAATATGTGGAGAATCAGGGGTATCATACTCTGTATCAGAAGCTTTATTTTGGGAAGGTGAGAAGCTGTCACCTAGTGCACTGAATTTGTTCTGAAGTGCTACGTTGGGATGAATAGTTGCTTTGGTCTCTACATCCTTCTGCAGACTCATGCTAGGTTTAATTTGATTCATCCCCACATTTCTGCCTTTTTTTTGTTTTGTGGTGATTTACTAGGAGATGTTGGGTAGGACTCCCCCACTTCTTAATGTCTAACATGAGTGCATTCCTAAAGGAAATGTTCTGTCTCAGGGTTCCACTATTCTTATTAGCCTCAGTGGTGGAGAAGCTGAACACTGCAGCTTCTTCTTCTGCTGGTTGGTAAAATATGTATGTCTGGCCATTATACTGAGTCCACAATGTAGCTGGAATGTATAATTACACAGGCAACCCACCTCCCTACATTTCCTGATCAGTGACACAAAAGTATTCCTCTTAAAATGTAATGTGGAGTAAATATAACAAAAAATCCAGCAATTGTAAAAAAGACTCCAGTGTCTCTAGTTTTCTGCAGAACTCCTTCTCAATCATTAAAGTCCCAACATTTTTTGATAAAATTCTGTAGAGTGCACCAGTTCTGGAAATTCAGTGCAATCCTGTGGGTCCTATCCATGACAATAGAATGTGAGACTCCCAAAGCAATAAATGCAATGAACTCAAGACCTTTTACACCTTCTGGTAGACCAAGTAAGTAGAAATTATTTCTCTGAAATCAATTTTCTAAGTCTTCTACCTTGCTCTCAACCATGGCCATAAAGGACTGTATAACCTGGATGTCTGCAGAGTTGTTGTCTTTTGGCTTTTCACGTTTAGGAATTGCCACAGCGGAACTCCAGTCCGCTAATGATTGGCAGTAGATTTTCACGAACGCCGAGGTGCCAGCTCGACGTTCAACCTTCAATGAAGGCACGCCCATTTACGCATGTCTTTCGATCGCCCACCCAACCGTGGGGAGGACATGCAGACTCCACACAGAAGGCACTCCCCGCAATCCAGCCGAGAATCAAACGAGAGAACCTCTTGCTGTGAGGCAACAACACTACCGCTGCACCACCGCGGAAGTGGATGTCTGCAGAGTACACTTCCAGTAATCCTTGCATTGGACTGATTTTGGATTCATATTGAATTAGTCATTCCTCAGTAACTGGCAATTTCTGAGCTTGCATTGCAGCAGAGAAGCAAACAGCTTTAAATAACATTAAAAATGGAGTGTAACATTGAAGCTAATATGTTGACACTGTTATAATGTGCTTTATATCCTTGGGCAACATAAACTGTTCTGCTGCTGTATTGGAGACTGTAAATAGTGATCAATGCAGTGCCAAGAAGGTAGACGCAAGCTTCTTAAAAGTCAAATTCATAGCAATTTTTAGCACAAAAGAGAATTTGTCTATTGGATTAACAGAAAATCATTAACTTAGCCAATACATAGTGTGTTTGTAATAAAATAAAATAAGCAATAATGCAAGGGAAAGAGGCAAGGATAACAGTGCTTAACTCCTCACTACTGTGCTCCCATGTGAATAGCTCATACATTTCCTATATTATATATAACTTGTGCTCCCATGTGAATAGCTCCAACATTTCCTGTATTATGTATAACTTCTGTATTTTGTATTTGTATGAAACTTTAGTTACAAACTATACATTTATTTTTTTGTACATTGCATAGAAGAGGTTAGAAGTTCACACATCTTTTCATACCAAGGAAAACACACAGAGTGCAGAGTGAATGCACATATTTTAATTTATTTATCTGCTGCAGGTTTTACAAGTCTTAAGTGTTGCTGACATACTTGTTATTTTCTGGTCAAAAAATCATCTGCAGATTTATTAGCAAATGTCACAGTATCTTCCATGTGCTTTTGACAAATGCTTGCCACCAAATGTCAAAGGAAGTACCACTTGGGTACAAACTGGATTCACGATAGCTTAAATCATTCAGATGAACTGCATTAATTAAATAATCTGTTGTGAAGATTAATAAAATGGATATTGCATAGGGTACTTAGTGACTAGTAACCATAGGTGAAAACCTTGTTAGAAACTGTGAAACTGCTCAGGTAGCCAACTTAAAATATTTAAAGCAAGTGAATAGAGTGACCCTATCCAAGACACCACAGGGCTGTCCATTTAATGTGCTGCACCAGTGAAGTTCTCCATGATGACAAATTCTAGCCATATGCTTCTAGTTAATATCATACATTTCATTTTCCTTTCATAAACTTTACTGCAGGTAAACATTTGATGATATGTTATGGTGTGTATTTCATTTGTTTTATTGTGTAGCACCATTTCATACCATATGGCAAAACATCACCTATCACAATGCAGATGTCACTTGGAATTGATGAATTTTCATTTACAACATAAATTCTTAAAACAATTAGTAGATATATTTTCGTTCTTTGGCAGATGACAGTTCACATTGCTAAGACTGTCTTACAAATGGCCACTGGGCATTAAACTATAGGTTCGTGCGTGGGAAGTAAGCCTGTGGTCTAAGTCAGCCTTAAGAAGCATAGACAAGTAACCCTTTAAAATGATAAGATATTGTCTGTTCCAATCATGCAGAACAATTCCATATGTCTCTGGGATGAATTTGTGATTACATTTGTGCATGGTAAGTAGATGGCTAATCATAAATTCACCCCATGATATGTGTCACACTAGCTTATGCAAGGATCATATGGAGAGTTAACTATAACCAACTGTGTGATATGAGGCATACCAGAAGTCAGGTGTAGTTTTAGGCTAGTGATGTTATATAACTCAAACATTATAGTCATTTTCAGAACATTAGAAGAGGGAGGACTGCCCAAGAGCTTTTTTAGCATTGGAAATGGGCCCCTCATGGCCTTGCAATATGGTTGAAAAGAATTGGAGAACAACTGGCACATTGGGTTAAAGTAATTTTAATATGCAGCTAGCCTCAAGGGCAGTGCATTACTGCTTCTTTGCTAGATGTTTGCAACACTGCACGCCTTTGCTCTATAACGCCACACCTAGATCCATAGTATTAGCAACTACAGAAGAGAGCTATGTGTTTCTTTTTAATGGGGTATAGCACTCTATATGTGATAGCAATTGTGTTCAGTCCCTCCTTTATATGTTAGCACAACTGCTGATGATATAATGGAAGTGTTCACTCATGGAAATGATGGTTTTAGGAAGTACATCCAGCTGTGCATGGGTGCAGTCCTAGCCCCCCCCCCCCCCAAGCAGACTCACTTCCCAAGTGGTACTGCCTGCAGTAAATACTTAAACATACAAGTGGATCTACCAGTTTGCCAACACTTCCCACCGAGTTCATACACTCACCCTTGTACATTGGAGGAATTTGCCAATGAACGATATTGAATTAACTTGGCATACTGAGCCTCATTACCTTTTGGAATTGGGACTATGTCTCTGGCAGTCCAAATTAGCAAATGTTGAATAGGAACAAATGGAGTCCTAGCTTCTAGGCAGAGTGTTTCTAGGCAGCCAAGTCCATTTAAAATCTGGCCTGTAATGGACTTCACTTAGCTCATAAGGCAGTAAGAGAAAAGAATGCTTTCATCAGGAGAAAAAAGTAACACAAATGAGTGATGTACAATAAGCTTGATTCTTTGTTGGCTATTCTTATTTGATTACATCTAATACAATACATGTTTTACCTTCAAGGTCTTTCTCCAGACTCCATAATGTTTTTTTTTAATTTTCCTCTAGAATATTTCTCAAAGCTTTATGTTTCTCAGATCATGTAGGCTAACCTTTTCACAAGCAGGTAATATTAGCTTCCAAACAAGAAAGGGTTAAGCAAATTCTCATCTCTTGTGTACTTCAACTCCTTAGAGGTGCTTCTCCAAACTACTTTGAGACCCATGTCTCATCTGGTATATGGAGAAGTGCAAGCAGAACATATTTTGGAAAGAAAATGTCCTCTCCTAAGACTTGTCTTTTTTATCATTATAGTCATGGAATGCAGTCCTCTCCAAAGACTACAACAGTGTAATACAACATGCAGCCCTGCAAATGCTTACAGACTTGTATTTTTACTCAGTGTATGGAGAAATTACTTGCACATTCTGTTATCCCCATCATGCCTTGTTCAAAATGATACCGATTTTAATGTCTCTTCTCTGCCTGGCCAGTACTTAGTGGTCTGCTTTTAGACTGTTTTTAAAACTAGAACCAAAAATAGCCTCCACTGCCCTTAATTCCCCCCCCCTTTCCTTCCTTTATTAATGAGCTGCACCTTACTCTTGCTGGCAGCCTTCACTTTCTTAATTGCTCCTTCCCTCTGCTGCTTTTTTTGAGTCTCATTCATTGTTGCACTAAAGTTTCACTGATAACTACTTACTGTATTACTATTATGTCTTTCTGCCATCATTGTTTTTAGTTTGCTTCATGTTCACTGACTTCATCATCTTATCTATCTACTGTTACCTCAACCTCCCCCTATTGGAACTTTGCTTATGTTTTCCCTTGATTATTTTTGCTTATATCCTGCATCCTTCTCTATTTTCTGTCCCTACTCTAGTGACATCCTACCTCATTAATGTCAGTATGCCCATACTGAACCTATGTGCATTATCATTGCTCTGTATCTCCAGCTATTACATGTTAACATGTCTTTAACTTATGTACACTAATATAACTTCTAAAGTATATGATAAATGTATCTACTATGTGCTTCAATACTACCTGTAAAGTAATGCTTACAATGTTTAACTTTTTATCGTTGTTCATTGTAAATATGCATTTTATGTAGAGCTTTTCTCCCTGAGCCTTCATTGAAATATGGAAGTTGTACCCAATTGGACTTTTCTGGTAAACAAAAGACAATCAATAAATAAATAAACAAAAAAACAAACAAATAAATAATACTTGCAAAGATCATTCGACCGCTTCTAAACAGGATGCTATGGATGATAACTTTGCAATTTGGGATACAAGTATGCAGCAATTTAAGGATCTGGAGCATGTAGAAGAAAATAAAATGGAAAGAAAGGGAGAGATTCACAACAAATGACTAGGAAGAAAAATAAGTTAATTAACGTATACAATGCAAAGAGAATACATACTACACAAAAGACATTGCTTTGTTATGTAATGCCCAGATCAGAGGGAATGATAGCACTGTTTAAGCACAAAACATCCAGTCCATATATATTTTTTCTGACAGACAAGGTAAAAAAAAACAACGGGTGGGCTACATGGAATAAATCTAAATTTAAATTGGAAGGATTAAAGCACATTACTGTAAGAAAAACAATAGGAGAAAAACTATAGATGATAACATTCTTCAGACTGTAGATGTACAAAAGCAACTAGGTGAGAACTGCCTGCTTGCAAATGATAAAATAACAAAACTCCACACCAGAAATGTCCACAACTTTTTAATGAAGATTGCTAAGTGCTTTCATTCCTCTGAATGAAACTTCATCAGAGGGTTAAGTTACTTTAAACGTTTTTAGCTCCATTACTTGTTTTTAAGTTAAGGGGTGTGATCTGTTTGTTGACAGTTCTGTTATCCAGTGGTGTTTTGTTATTTTATTGTTTATGAAAGTACACTTTTTGTGTTTTGTAGCACTGATACTTGCAAATGATATAAGTGATGAAATTGGTAAGATTATGAATACTAATAGTGATGAAGATCATTCTTTTGTAACAACTGAAAGAGCAGACATCACTGAATTAGAAGTGGGAGATTATTCAGGTCTTGTTAGAAATTATATGCTAGTAACTGGAAATTCAATTATTATGAGAATTGATACTTATATCTGTAATAAGCATAATAAACATCAAAAACCTTTCTCCATTCCCATGTTGGATTAGTTCTTATAATACTTTCTGCTACTTTATGACTAATTCTGTATGGTTATTGTTATTCTCCTTAAGGATGTAAGAGGCTATTCTAAGAGTACAATAAAGCAAGCTAGAGAACAGGTTGAACATGAATTAGGAATGGGGGTACCAATGAGAAAAAGGCATGGATATAAAGCAACCAATAATTTGGAAGAAACTAGGGGCCAGTTCATGCATAATAGAGGGAATGCACACGAGGACAGCATATTTTTTGTTAATAAATTTGCAGATTTTTCTAGTATTTTAAGGAAGGTAGTGTTGTCACTATGGCCTATCATTGTTGGAAATGATAAGGTAGGAAAATTGTTTCCCAACACAGTAACCTTTTCTTATGGAAGATTTCAGAACTTAAAGGAAATATTGAATATGAGAAGTAGGGTTACAAGAAGTAGAGTTACAAGAAATAGAAAGGTAGGGATTTACCAGTGTGGGAGATGCAAGGTATGTGCTAGAGTTAGAAATGTTGATGGAACAAGAATCAATAATGTGAGATAAAATGCTTTGGAATTCTTTAATTGTAATTCTTCTGGGGTGATTTATATCATAGGATGCAATTGTGCACCCCAGAAATGGTATATTGGACAAACTAAACAGAGAGTTAAGCTTAGAATTCATGAGCATTTGGGTGATATCAGGAATAGTAGGCTTGAAAGTCCAGTGGCCAGTCATTTTTGTGAACAGCATGGGGGATCTTCTGATGGGTTGACTTTTAGTGTTTTGGGCAAATCAAATGATATGGATGGTAATAACATAGGTTTCCGAAACAGGTTGTTGGAAATGGAATCTAGAATCATTATAAATTACAACACTCTTATTTCCAAATGGGATGAATTTACAAATATAAAATCATAAATTTATAATATGTGTAATACAAATATTTTATTTAAGAAATATTTTAAGATATGTTTAATAATGTATGTGGTTTAAGAAAAGTTTTTATGGGTTAGGAAGTATGTGTTTCTTTAAGAAATTAATTATTCAATTGATTTATTGAAGTAAATTAATTATGTAAACGGTTGGATGATTTATAAGTGACTGTATTTTGCATTAAATTTATTCCATGAGAAGGCGAAGGCCGAGGTACCAGAATTCATTAAACGGATTTATTCATTACAGTCCGGCTGTTACTTTTGTTCATCAACTGGTTGTTTTGGGATATTCTCCTTAAGGACCTGCATCCAAAATTCCAGTCTCTCCTTGTTTCTTGAGCTTCCCCCTGATTTGTCATCATGCATTTCCACTTGAATTATATCTTTCTGCTTGTGCTATATATAGAAGCCTCAACTGTGTAGCTCTGAAATACTCCTTCAAATCAAGTAATCCTAAACCATCTTATTCTATTGGAAGAATCAGCTTAACCCACTTAACTCTTACCATCTTCTCCTCCCAGATAAAATAATTTGACTCTTTATTAATTGCTAGTCAGAACTTCTGCTATGGTTGATAAAAATATGCCTGATCTGTACTTAAAACTAAAGGGACTAAAAGCATTTTAACTGCTTGTATCTTATTATCCATATCCATAAAACATAGCTTCCAATTTCTCAGTTTTTATATTATATTTTGTTTAGTCTCCTCCTACATATCCTTAGTTGCCTTAACCAACTCCTTTTTAATCCATACTCCTAAGTACTTCATTTTATTATGTCCCCATAAATATGGATATTGCTAAACCAATTTGTGTGTGGGTAGATAGATTAAAGCGACTGCCTTTGTTTTTGCTTCATTAATTTTGTATCCCCAAAAGACTTAAAACTGTCCCAAAATGTGCCACAACACTGAAATATCTTTTTCTGGTTTTATCAGGTATAAAATAATATCATCTTCAAATAAAGCCAACTTTTCATGACTACCATGCCGATTATATCCTTGACTTTCTGAGACTCTTATTTATTTTGCCAATGGTTCTAAATATAAAAGAACCACAACAGCATATAACAAATTAGAATAACCAAATGACAAATGGTTCCATAAAGCTGCATGAAAGGAGTCACAGAAACAATATTAAGATTAAGCACTTTTATTCTTTTAATAAACACTCAAAACTTCATTAGAGTCTGATGGAGTTCTGAGTGCTTATTAAAAGAATGAAAGCACTTAATTTTAATATTGGTTCTAAATATAATGCAAATAAGAAAGGGGAAAGAGGATACCCATGCCTGATTCCTCTGCTCAAACAGAAATTATCAGAGAGGAACCCATCCACTTTAAATTTTGCCTCCAATCCCTCATATATCCTCCTAATCAACCTTATAATGTTATCAGGAAATGCAAATGCTTCCACTCCCCTGCTCATAAAATCCTAGCTTAGTCTGTCAAATGTTTTCTCTGCATCAATACCCACCACCAACAGTGGCATTTTCTTTCATTCTGCTTCCCTCTGGATCATTATTGTTCTGTTAACGTTGTCAAATGTTTGCCTGCCCTCCAAAAAACTACACAACATTTCAGATCATTATGATTTTGTTTCCTCCTAACTTTTGAACTTCCACAGGAATATAATTTATTCCTGGGGCCTTTCCTGTAGATTTGTTATAAATCACCATTGTTATATTATCTCCTCCTATCCTAACTGTTAGTAATTGAGCCTCATCTGTCTCTAACCTTGGAATATTTAATTCTTCCATAAACATTTCCATCGTACCTTTTCTTGATTTCCACATTTCTCTGCTTTATGCAGGTATTCATAAACTTCCCAAAATAGCTCTAGTACCTCTACAGAATGTCTTGTTATCTTCCTTCTTATAGGCTTCCTAAGCTTGGTGACAACCCTTTCGACTTTCTTTTGCCTGAGTTGTTGCTCTAATTTTTCTTTTTGTGCTCTGGAGTTATTATCAAAAACCAGTTGCTTAGCAGCAGTCTTTCTAAATTCATGCATATTATCAAGGTAATCACTTATTTTCTGTTAAGCATTCTGCAATTACTCCTCTTCTTGTTCAGTGAGATTCCCCCTATTCTGAAATACTTTAACCATTGTCAGTCCCTCTAAATAATTCTTGTTACTTCTTAACCATATGTTTCTTTCTTTTATTTTTACTCAGTTTTTAATCTCCACCTTAATTATATTCCACTCCCTAGCTATATTTTCAGAAGAAATGTATGTCTTCTCTAATCACTCCTGAATAACTTCCGCTACCCATTCCTTAAATACCTCTCTTTTCCATAGATAGGTGGGAAAGCGTCAGTGTCTCATTTTTATTTAATTACCAGGCATTGTTATTTTAGTTATTATTATTACATGATCTGAAATAGTTATTGGATGCATATCAAAGCTTTCAATTAAATGCACATGTTCTTGTGAAATATAAGTTCTGTGTAACCTAGCCCAGTTTTTATATCTTGGGGAATAATATATAAATTCACTCTGGACCGCTACTACTGAATTCACATCTTCCATGCCAAATATTTTCATAAATGTCTTCAAAAATCTACACTGTTGGGTTATATTTGGTTATAGGTTGCCTTCTGGAGCCCGCAGATAAATTCTCACTGCTGCAAATCAAAGTCCAGTAATATTACCTGCTGAAAGCTGATTATGTTTCCCAGAATTTTCTTAGGTTCCATTATAGCAGTTTTAGGTGGAATACAAATACATGCTAGTGTAATCCTCCCTTGCCATTTAGCCCCCTTAGTACTACAAATCTACCATTATTAACTTCTTTATCCTCTTCTATTACTATTGGGGCTCCTATTGCAATTAATATAAGTACTCTCCTAAATTATTTTTCTACTATTTTAATCTTTGTTCACATTATTTTTGAAGTCACACTTCTATCTGTCAGTTTTTTTCACACCTTCCAAAACTGTAAACATTTCTCCTCAAATCCAAATACTGTCCAATTTATTGTATGATCAGAAAAAATATTATAATATCACCTTCTGACTCTTTTAATGCTTTGGAAAATAAAATAAAATTGGTTTCCATTTTTATCACAACCCTTCTGCATGTATATTTCTTTTCATAACAATCTTCATTCTGTATTTCATTACTATCTTTTCACACACCCTGACATCCATTACTATCTTTTTCTTTCTTCCCTTGCTATGTTTTAATTCAGAATTACCTACATATTAATTTCCATATATTTACTAGTCTCTCTAAATTGCAATTTTTCTTTGAAGTATAAACATACATTACTATGATTAGTAAAACAGCTTCACTAATAGTCCAATCTACTAAAATTATGTATCCATAATTAGAGTTGTAGTATCTAAAATATTATGTTCAAAAGTATTCATATGCCTGGTGGTCTCAGTATGGGTTTTACTCCCGGTGCTGCATATAGTTTTTCTCTCCAACTGGTGTTTAAACTGCTCTCATTGTTCCAAAGACAAATACCTTGTCTCTGATAAATACACTGCATCAAAATGTAAATTTCTGCACCCCTTTAACACTGCCAGTCTCCTATCACTGTTCCTTAGGCTATTAATATGGACTGATAAAAGGGAAAATATTATTTGCCTATTTTTGTCTGTTTGCCTTTCTAGGTGCTTTCTTATTTTCCCTTCTCTTTCCTTTCTTCCTGTTAAAGCACACTTCATTTTATTTTCCACTCTCTTTAATGCTGCAATAGTGTATTCCTATTTCTGTTTTACCAGCGTTGAGAATCATTCTCATTCCTTGGAGAATTCTTCATCAAACTCATAATCTCCACATTCCTCACTGTCCTGTTCCTCTACTGGTCAGTGTATTTTTTTCCTGCCCCTGCTTCTTTATAGCTCCTCTGATATCATGATTATTGCTGCAGAGAGGCTCTACAGTGGGGATAGACTGATCTTTTGGAATTTGATGCACTGAGTTAAGTAAGTGATAACACATGGTGAGGCATGCATTTAATAGATATTACTATGCAAACCAGGAAAAATAAATGAGAAAGACTCCACACACTCGCAAAACGAAAAGGAGGACCAGGCAGCTGTTAGCAAAGACAAAAGTCAACAAAACGCTTAAACTGTTTTAACATATGACTAGTTTATTTAAAACAAGGCATGTTTTCGTCTTTCTAAAAAGAAAAACATCTTCAGAAATAAAGAAAAAACAGTCTGGAACCTTTTAAAAGTTCCACTTAAAAACAATTAGAACTTTGGTCCAATCAGCTAGTCTTGTTTAATTAAATGAGGCTCAATGTTTAAAGTGGTATCAATGATAAAGGATACATGCTGAAAGTGTCAGTTAAAAGGTGATAAATATAATGTATAATATAATACATGGTGAGGCATGCATTTAATAGATATTACTATGCACCCAGGTTTGACTCAGTTATTACAAGCCTGACTGAATGTTAGTGAGTGTAATATGTACAGATAAATAAATCACCAAAAGAGTGCTTGAGGAGAAGCAATAGCTAACGAGGTATATCCAAGCCATTTATTTGAAGTAGTCACAGAACAGCCGAAACAAACATCTCAGTTCTTATACTAGTAAGTTTGTCCAGCTTAATACGATAGGAATCAGTAATAGGTGGTTGTTTATTGTAAGATTCATTTGGTTTAAAAAAATACTTGGTATGTAACCATTCTCTTGTTTCCTTTAAATAATTTGCTTTAATAGTACCTGGTTCCGCCTTAAAAACAGTTGGCGGTTTTTGTCCCGGTGCAATATATGAAGAATCTCCATTCATAGAGCTAGTACTAGGTTCACCAACTCTCAGTGCATTAGGTGTAGATTTGGGTTAAAAGTCCCTCCATTTCCTTCTTTAGGGTCGCCGGTATCATTAAAGGCATCAATAAGCTCCCTTTCTCCATTAGTCTCATGAGGTCTCAGCTGTTAAACCCTTTGGTTTCAGGAGGTTGCCACATAGCCCTATTAGGGATCAACTGAGCAAGTTGATCAGTTCTGTTTACTGGCCAATCAACTTACGTGATTGACCTACCTCGTCCTGCCCTTTACCTTCAGGAAGGGCTTACTTCTCCATCACAAGTCCACGCAATAAATCAACCAAACTGCAAAGTGGAAAAGCACTCGAAAGTACACCAATAAATCACCAAAACAGTGCTTGAGGCGAAGCAATAACTAATGAGGTATATCCAAGCGATTTATTTGAAGTACTCACAGAACAGCCAAAACAAACATCTCAGTTCTTATGCTAAAATATTTTTCCTTTTCTTCACTAATAGGGAAGATTAAATCATCCTTAATACACTGGTCAAGCTCATCAATACTTTTCTGTAAATCATCCTGACATCTTATATTTTCTTTAATAATTAGTCTTAAAATGTCCAAACCACAATTATTAAATACTGCTATCAGTTAATTATGAAATACAGAACCAATTTGCACATTGTTGGGGAATTTACAAACACAAAGTCCCTTAGGGACTATTCCCCTTGAAATACATTCATTTAAGTAATCATTCTCAATGTCCAAAGT